>NC_052400.1:6457240-6695929 GCF_009389715.1 Phoenix dactylifera
TATCGTGGCTAATTTTCAACATATTTTTGATGTTTATCTCTTGTATATAGTTCCTCCTTTTTGGAACATCAAGTCTTTAGGTCTGCCTTCCAAGGGCTTATTTACAAATGAGTTGTTGTTGGTTATGTTCCACTGGCTTTTTTCTTCCCAGGTTAAAATCACCTGGACAGCTTTCCCTTTGAAATCCATGAGAAGGAAGGAATATAGGTAAACTAATTCTACCAGATCAAAGTTATCTAAGACTCAAGGAGCATAATGGCACCAAGGTTTCTTGGAGCCTAGGCACAAGGCAAACGTTTAACAAAGTGAGGTGAAAAAAACACACATATATACAAATAATGATTAATTCATGATCTTAAGCATTTAACTATCAATTTACCAACACGGGTAAAAGTTTAGACAGCATTAAATTCAGATTTATGGACAAATAAACAGACAACATGACAAATATCAAATAACCAACCCAGCAGCAGACCAGGTTTCTTGTCTCATGTATGGGTTAAATTAGGTAGGTTGAAAGCAGGTCAAGTTGCGTCCAGAATACCAGCTTTAAAAATGGTATAATATTAGTAACTTTAGCCATGATACTGCTAACTGAACTCTCATTAAGTAAGAGAAGAACACTGGACCTCTTGTCACATCATCATGCAAGCTCCAAAGAACTGATTTAAGAAAATCATTTGACTCCAATAATTACTCCATTGCCTATCTTAAATCATGTATCTTAGACCTTTAGTTAATCAATCATATTCTCCTCAATCAAGGATTGCTGAACCGGTACTAGTAGGCGTATTGGCTGGCCATCGGACTGGTTCGGTACTAGTTCAGGCCGGTACAAACCGGTATCACTGTTTCGGCCTGGTTCACACATCCAAAAGCTTAAAAAATTTTGGAATCAGTACGGACCGCTTCGGGCCGGTACCGTCCGATACCTTTTTTAACTTCGAACCGGACCGATCAGAGACTGGACCAGTTCGGTACGGGCTGAACCGGCCGGTATGGGCTGGTTCAGCATTCCTTGTCCTCAATCATCAATTACTCGAAAAACCAACATCATGGCTGAAAAGTCCACTTCCTTGGGCTACTAAAAGGGCAAGGTCAACTCCATGATTTTCTTGTCAAGAGTTGTTTATTGAAGACTACTTCATTCGCAATTTTTCTTGTTTTGAAACAGCTTATATGACATTTTGGACATGTATTTACGGAAAGAACAAGATAATACATGGGTGGACAGCTAAAGTTTTGTCTAGAATTCATTAAAACGAGAATGGCTCTCATATCTTTAAATCTTATCAAAGAAATTTCTGTGACATTGTATACTTGAGTTAATAGGGTGGTAATGGGCAACGATTCAAGTTGGATACTTGTCAACCTCCAAATTCGGCCCATTTATTAGACAAATCAAATATCTAAAACGGAACCATAACTCTTTAACAAACAGGTAACCTGAGCCGACCCACATAACCTATTTAATAAACAGGTTGGATCAAGTTAAACGGGTCTTAAACTGTTTACATGTGTTAAACATACCATAAATAGGTCAGTTCATAAGTATGTTGGCATGATCCAAGTATTAACTAGGTCAAAACAGGTTAGACAGGTCAGGACTCTCAATTTGAATCTGATCAATTCAATAAATGGGTTAACTTGGGTTGACCCATTTATGACTTCGACCTGTTTATTCCAAGCTAATGTAATGAATAAACCTGCTTATCTATTGTCAATCATGGGTCAGTTTGGTGAGTTAGGTCATAAACTGCCACTCCTATATGTAATTATACCTTGCACCATGTTTCATTGATTAAAAATTAATCATTCTAACCATAGACTTAAGAAATTTGGAGTCCTTATGTTTCGCAAAATGAGCATATATAGTAAGTTAAGTTTCCTTTGTGGAGCTTACTAATATTTTGTGATATATAAAAAAAAATAATGTATGACCTTTAGGGGCCCTTAGATGTGCTTTGCATCAAGGTATTTTTACAGGTGAAGGGAGCTTATTTGAGAAGCTGCAAACTAATATTTATTTTCTAGATAGAAGACAGCAGACAAAAATCACTAAGTGCAAACTTATGGTCACTGTTTATCCTTAGAAGTTGAGTCGAACTACTAGCGTCGAAGAGACCTGGTCATGTGAGATGCATATTAGTTTGATCTAGCTACATAAGTCACTCTTAATTTTACTATTATCATTGAACCAGAACAGTTACTGTCTTGAATCTTGATCGTAAATTACTATTTGCTGCCGGTTGTATCACACTTTGAGATCAAGTTACATACTATCAGTTTCAGTTATTTGATATCTTGGTTACATGTTCGAGCTTCGTATTATATGTTGGTAATTTTCTGATAATGGATAGACTTGATATAATATAAGGCAGATGCTGTTTATTTATTTATTTATTTATTTATTTTTTTTTTTTTTTGGGGGGGGTGGTGTGGGGTGGGGTGCGGGGGATTACGTTTTGGTTAAAAGCTATTGTTCATAAAAGAAATTATCATATTTCAGTATCCAAGGTTGAGGTTTTCTGGGACCTCAATTAGTTCATAACTTTTGTGATCTAAAGTTGTACCAAAGCTTCCTTGTCCATTGATGTATTTTATCTGGTCCATCGAATTGCACCAGGAAATACTTGTTACCTGCGATGCTTAAAATTATTAACCTGTAGACTCTCTTTTGTATGTCCTCTGCTCATTGACAGTCTTTTTAGCAACATAGAAATAACACACACACACACACACACACAAAACCCATCAATATGATGCATAGCTTTCCTATCTCTCCTCAATCTAGCTGCATTTATGGTGCCAGTTGAAAGAGGAGCACTAGAAGTTTAATTGTTTTTAGTGCTTTAAATTGATAATTTCAATGCTGAAGGTGCAAATGGCCTTATCTTGTGTTGATTGTCTTTCCTTTTGTTTTTTGATTATATGATGCAGGTGAACAGTGTGAGGCTACCTTGTCATGTTGCAGACAAGAGGCACTTTTGTGGCACTGCCTTAATTGAATTTTCAGAAGAAGTTGATGCGGAAAAGGTTCTGAAGGAGAGCATGGTTTATGCGGGAGCAGAGCTAGAATTAAAACCAAAGTAAGCTTTAATTATGTGAAGTATTTAGAAGCTGTTACCTTAGCTTTTAAGTGTCCTAATATGGCATATGCTTGCTTAGATGTAACAATTTACATGTTGTTATGTCCGTGTATCTTTTTCTGTTATTGAAGTCCTTAAAATGCTGTAATTGTTTTGTCTAAATAAGTCATTTACTGAAGTTGTGGCATTTGACATCATGCAATCGTTCGTCTTTTCTGTTCATTTATGTCAATGTGATCCCATCAATTTTGTAGCTCTTATGTTATTGTGTTTGAAATGCCAAAACACCTGGAATCCTGGCTAACCGGAAAGTTAATTGGCTTCAAATGAGTAGTTTTTCATGTTAAATTATATCTCACACAAGGAGAAATTCTTTATGTGCTTGGTGATGCCACATGTCCGTAAGTAATGGAAAAGCTCGCATGGCCCAACGCTTTGTCTTTTGACTTCCTTTGCAGTAATTGCCGTCACATAGTGTTTTCGGGTTGTCTGCACTGGTTTATGCACACATGGATGCACAAAAAGTTCCGTATGCACAAAATATAGATATAGCTTAGAAACAAAGGCCTTATAGTCAGTACTTTTCAGAATAAATATTTTTGGAACTCGGGGACTTTCTTGACATTCTTGATGTGGAATGAAGAGGATCATCTATCAAGGCCACATCAAGTAGGACTCTTTATGGTCATCATACAATGCTTTGTCATGCATAGAAATACATTATTGATTTTACCAGTGCAACTCTCAGGATGTATGTAGATGTGGAATTTGTTCCTAATGTGGAAATCTGTGGTGATTATGAATATATTGTATGAACGTTCATGACATGTATTTCAATGTTTTTGACTTTGACCACTGTTTATCATAGTGATAAGGTTAATAATTATTCTCTCTCCCTTACAAAGGCCAAAGTTTCAGCTGCATATATTAAGTTACTGTTAATGGACAGATCTATTTCGATAGTTACAAGCTCATGTGGAGGCAAGTGCTAATCAGATTCCCATGGACTTGTGACTTGACTGAGGAAAACCTGTTTGGAGAGCAAATGATTATTTCTTACAATTGTCGATAATACTCTCCAAGTTATAGATTAATGTTAGAAAATTAATTTATCAAGGTAAGATTTAACAGAAAAAATGTAAATCAATTTCTGAAAATTTGGAATAGAATCTATGATTCCATTTTGGTATATACTTTGTGTATTTGAGTTTATGGATCAAAATCCTTCAGAACATGCAATGCTAGTGACTATTCAATACTGGGTTAAATACATAGGCCTTAAGTTGCAACCTGTGAATTCTCGATAAAAGGATATACATGGCCATTAAGTTGCAAAAGCTGTGTGTTGTGTTGGTGAGAATCCAATGGAATATGTATTGTTCTATATGATTCTTCTAAGATACACATCAATGTCTAAACTGTACCCCTAACAGCTATTCACGTAAATGAATCAGTTTGCATACTCATAGGGGATGAATTTTCTTCTCGATTACCATGTCATCGTTAGACCACATTTTGATAAATATTAATTTAGTTACAAACTCTCTTGATAAGAGTTCTTGTTTTTTGTTTACAGTTAAATTTTTAATTATATTATAATAAGCCTATTTTAAGAATTTTGTTATTTTGGCAAATTATGAAACCTGTAAAGGTTCCTTTTCCATTACAAACCAAAGATTAACATTTGTTGCCATTTCTGTGATATTTATTCCTTTGCACTCTACAACTAGCCTTCCAAGACCTTGGTGCATGTCTTCTTTTCATATACAATATAATTCTTCGTATTTATCTCTTCAAAATTGTAAGTCTTACTTTCTTTTGATGTTTCAGGACATTGACTTTTTCTATTTATTTGCTACAGCTAACTTTATTTCACTGAAAATGAACTTGGTTCAGTATTACAGTCTGTTATTCTTCATGTCATTATAATTAAGAAAACCTAATAAAATATAGCCTATGCTTATTATTAGAATGATGTAGTCCCCCCGCTTTTGTACTCATGATCTTTAAAAAGTAAAGCATCCTTTCCATCATATTACTCTGTTCCTGCTTTAGACAACTGATCCTCATATTAGGGACCAGATTAGCACTCATGTCTAAGCCAAGATTGATGAACCTGGCCCAAGTTACACAAAACCAGGTTGTACCTTGTTGATACATAAATCTTATGCAACAAAAACAATTCCATTTTACAAACTTTTGCAAAGATGGCATCTGCAACAAAAGATGTTATGAGACTCCCGTACGCAGAATGGCTTGCATATATACATTCAAGGGTCCGAAATGAGGAGTGAAAGACCAGTTCATGTGGATGTGAGTTATGAAATGGATTAGAAAAGTTTGCAATCACATCGGAAGCAGCCCTAAAAGGAACGATAAGCAATGATATTGGTAAAACTGGCTGCAGTTAGTTTGAACATAGTTTGATGATGACTACAGACTTGGTATACCTTTACAAAAGAGAGAACTATTTGGATCAACTTAGGACCAAGAAAATCTCAAGTGAACAACTTATAGTATGATCCTTGTTTTGTTTCTTAACACTTCAAACATGAAATAACTACCATCTTTATAATTTCTTATCCATTTGACGAGATCCTCATGTTAATAAAGACAGAAAGGAGAAAGAAACACCTCCAATTGGTTATGAAGCACAAAAATTTGTTTACAACAATCCATATATCAGCAGTTAAAAAAATGATAATGTTTCATTATCTTTTACATGTAATTCTATGTTAGTGTATCAGTAAGCTTCTGTGCAGAGATTCAATAAATTTGTGTTCCTTGGGCTTTTACATAAGTTGCTTTATTGATGAAATACCCATGTCCGGAACATTTTCTATCAATTTAGGGATGTGAGGTGTGATTGAAATGTGTGTTACTTTGTATTTACTTTTTATATTTACTTTCTGTAATGCAGAAAGGAATTTGATGCTGAAAGAGAGAAAAAGAGGGCAGAATTCGAAAAGAATTGCTCTAACAAAAATACTTCAAATGGAAAGTAAACATCTGCAGTTCTCTTTCTTAGCATTTTGCTCCTTTTACCTACTTATTTTTTGTTTATAATTTTCAATTTAAATGATATGTTTTTATGGGGAATATCTGGTGAAAGCTATCCGAAAGGCCTAATAGTTGCATTTAAGTTGAAGAGGGTCCAAGTTGATGAATCTACAGAACAAAAAGATGCTGGCAAGGTGACCAATACCACTGAAGGTTGCAAGTCAGAAGTTTCAAATTCTACAGGAAGCCTCAATGAAGAGGGTGAACAGAAGATATTAGAAAATGTTAATAAGAAGGAGGAGAAATCTTCAGATGATGCATCTAAAAATCACGTGCAAGAAAATGAAGCAGTGGCTACTGGTGATGCTGCCGAAGAGAGTAAAGATGATGGTGCAACTGGTTCATCAGGCAAGACTGTAGTTACACGGGAAGATCTGAAACAAGTCTTCCAGAAATTTGGAATTGTTAAGGTATATTGTAGATTCAGTCTCTTTCATTCCTGCTATTTCAAAATTTTTGTTGTGTCCTAGTGCACTTTTAATTTTTCCTGATCTGGCATCTACTATATCCTTCAGTTTTCCATGCAGCTAGTAATCTTTTCTATTTTAACATATGCTTGTAAAATTGCATGTGGATATGCAGATGGTTCTTATAAGTCTAATTAATTGCTAAGATAACCAGACTACATATGAAGTATAAGTTACAGGAATGAAAATTTGATAGCAAAGTTACAATTGAAAGATATCATTATAGTGTTTTTTTACCTAGTTGAGTAGCAGATTTGCCAAAATCATGTTTACTACAACCTAAACTGATTCAGCCATTGACCTGGTTTGCCAGCTATGCCATCCAAATATAGAGACAAGATTATGCTATTCTCTCTTTTTTCTTTTTGCATGTCTCTCTCTTTCTTTCATCATTATATTTATTAATGGTAAATGCATAAAGATTTGGTACTGTTAGGTAATGGCTAAAATAGCTGCTTTTTAATTAATTATATAAGAAAATGTATAAAAATACTCCCCCTTTTTTAATGAGATACTTTTTTTGTGCACTTTTTGGGGACCAATTTTTGAGGGAGATGGATTAGGGAACTACCGAATTAAAGGGATTATTAACTCTCTTTATGATACAAGGAGGATAATATCAATGAACTTTCTCCAAATAATTGAAAAATTATGATTCGTAAGGCCTTAGACCAACTCTTGTGTTTGTCGAACCCTGTGCCACGAGTGCACTAATTTCTTTTGTGCAAAATACAAGGACTAATAAAGACATTCCAATTATTTGGGCACATAGCATTATGATTCCATATTTATCAATTTACAGACATTAAACAATTAAATTTCATTGGAAACAAATATTTTTGACTTGGAGCCATTTCTAAGAATTCCTTTAGAAATAGTCATGCACCATACATGTCAAAAATATCATTTCAATTAAATAATAAAAAATCAAATAGAAGATAAAAACTCAATCCTCATCAATCAGTTTTGTGCATAGCAAGTGTCAAATAGTGAAGATGAATAAATAATTTCTGGGTAGATTATCAGAATTCAAACTAGCTGAGGACTCTTTCCTACTCTTATGCATGAGAGTGTTTTAGGCATAGGGGCTAGGGTCTGGTCTGGTCAATATTTGATAAAATTCCAAGTGAGATGTGTGGATCGTGTTCTGTCAGTTGAAGTAAGAGAGAACTTTAGAGTCCCAAAGGGAATTAATGAATCTGTGCTGGTAAGGTTAAGAAAAGGAAGGTGCAAAGACTCTCATGAGCACCTATTATATCTGATCGCATTGGTTTCATCTGGAGGCATAGGAAATATACCAGTTAGGGAGAGAGAATTGGAAATAGAATGTGGTTGGGAACAGGATACTGGGAGCTTGGAGTCTTTCTTTAATTGGTGTACCCCAAGTGACTAAACTTACATGAACCATAACACAAGCTGAGATCCCAGTGTATGTCCCTTGCTCCAAGAATAGGAGTATTTGGAGGATGAAGTTTGTTTTGGTATTCTTGTAATTAAATTGTAATACTTGGGAAATATTTCTGCTTTTATGTATTTCTTAGGATTTTGTGGTCTCCTGTATGCATTGTTTTCATTTCTTGCTGTCTTCCTGTAAATTTTATCTGATTCTTCTGTTTATGAAGTTTATTGATTATAGAATGGGAGAAGAATCAGGATACATTCGTTTTGAGGATCCTGATGCAGCTACAAAAGCTCGTGCAGCAGCAGTGCTTGCTGAAGAAGGTGGCTTGATCGTGAAAAATTATATTGCTACCTTAGAAGCCCTGACTGGTATGTTGCTTGCTATGCCCTCTGTCTCAAAGTCTTTGCACACAAGTCTTCTCCTCCGCTAACATAAAAACATTTCCTTTTCCTTTAGTATTCAAGAACTATAAAATCATAACTAGACCAAACCTTTCTCATTAATTCTGACTGTGCCATTATTTTGCTTGGCTGTACATTTTCTTTGATATTGATGCCAATGTACCTTCCAGAGTGATGGGGTTTGTGTCACTACTCACTAGATATGCTGGCTCCCAGCTATAAGCTATTCAGGCATCAATCTTGGTGCATGCTTACTCATATGGTTAAGAAATTGCGACTCCATTATAAAATGGCAATGCAAAAATGGGGTTTACTGCTACAGCATAAATACATTTTTGTGGATTTTACTTCTGTCTTTCTTGCTAATGCCTGATATATGAATGGTTCATATTGATATACTAGTCATAAAATTCTGTTGAAAAAGCATATGATCCTTTGCAATTAAGTAAATTCAAATATTAAAAAGCTTATATTTTTTTTTTGAAAAATCTTGAATATGTTCCTATGATGGAATTGAACTTGGATTCATATTGATATACTAGATATAAAATTAATGTTGTTAAAAATGGATACATACAATGAGGGAATAATACATATGGACTTTTATGATTAGAAAAATTCATACATCTATTTGTTTTTTTTTTTTTGGAAAATCCAAACTGAAGAAAGCAGATTATTCCAGACCTTGCGTTTAAAACCAATTTCTTTGGATGCTTCGGTTTCAGGTGATGCTGAAAAGGAGTACTGGAACTTGCTCCGTGGTAATCAGGAGAGAGTCAGGGAAAATAAAGGCAGCAAAGGAAGGTAAAATGCACCTCGTCTATCTTCTGTTCTATAGTCTGAGAGATTCCTTACAGTGAGATACTAGACCTTAACAGAAGCTTTAATCTGATGTAATGTCACAGGGGCAGAGGGGTTAGAAGCAGTAGAGGTGGGAGGCATATTGGTGGCAAGCGTACTCGCGAAACAGATTCAGGTGTCAGGCAATCTAATAAAGCTCAGAAAGTTGATGCTGCTGCATGAGTTTCCAAAACTGCTCCTACGGGGATAGCTCCTTGCAGATGACTGATTTTGCTTGTAGTCTTCTGCAATATAAAGCAATTGATCTCCCATGGGTTTTGTGGGTAAATGTCATCAAATTTAAATAAGACATTAGTGTGTGCTTGATAAGACCCTAAGTTATATTTTTATTTTGCTGTGAGCTAAAAGATTGTCCTTCGAATGGCAGTGATTTTGGCTTCCCACGTTCTTGGGAATGATTTGGATTCTTCCTTACCAAATCAATGTCAGTATATAATTTTCTAAGACATTTAAGGCCATTGATAACATTGGTGAAACTAGTAAATATATCTGATATTGGCACAAGACTCTATTCTAAATAGTTCATAATTGTAAACAAGCATATTAGTTTTAGATTCTTTAATCTAGTTAGTGCCTTTGCGAGTTACTTTCAACCTATCTTAGATTATTTTAGCAGAAGAGTAAGTAGATATTTTATTAAATTCATTAGCATCTAGAGAATAGTATAAAACATTCATTGTTTTAGCATTCAGCTGAGCTATCTCTTTATCAAATTTATCTCATTTTTTTTTGGGTTTGGGAAGAAGTGGACATCAATAATCTTTGTAGGTGTGAGAGGACTATTTACTATAGCATTCCATATGTCATAGTTAAGTGATTTAATAAAAATGTGCATGCGAGCTTTCTAAAAAGTGTAGTATGTGCCAATAAATGGAGAGAGTCTATTTGTGGATTGTTCCTCGGCAAGAGAGGTATTAACAGGGGTTGTCATAGATTTTTAACTCTTGACGATTAGGTCAATAAGTGGCTCAAGTATTAGGCCTGCCATAGATCTTTAACTCTGGACGATTAGGTCAATAAGTGGCTCAAGTATTAGGCTTTAGTATCATTTGTTGCCCAATGATGCCCTCTGAGGGAGGGGGGTAAATTGGGTTTTTCAAAATTTTTTGATAAATAATGCAATAGAATTAAATGTTTAACAAATGAATAATGATTTCAACAAGTAAGCAGTAAGTAAATATGCAAGATGTTTTTCAAGTTCACATCCAAACCCAATTGATTTTTCTTGGTCAATCAACCAAAACCTTTTGATTGTTTTTCGGATTTCAATCAACCCAGCTAATTTTTTCAGGCCAATCAACCAAAACCTGTTCCGAGCTTTTTTTTTAGGCTCAATATAATCCAATTTAAAATATGGACTGACCTTTCTTCCAAATTTTAGTTCCAAAAACTTGTTATAGCAAATGACAGAAAGAATTAAATATTATTTTAATAAATATAGCTCCGAGACAGTAAATTCAAAAATAATAAATAGAGCTACACTAGGTTGGTTGACTTGAATGCTTCTTGAAGGCGCTTCACCAACTCTCCGAAGTTGAGGATGTGATCTTTCAGCTCACAATGAAAGCTCTAAAGAATAATTTACTCGTTGAAGCTTTTCTTTTTCTTTCTCTCTTGCTCTTAGTGGATTTGTCTTTGTAGTGCTTGAGCTCATCTTTTCTTTGGTGTTTTCTTGCATTTATACTTTTTGGAGATGGTTGGAACACTTCTAGCCATTAGACAGTTAATAAAGCTGTTAAGAAAAGAAAACAACTGTTTAGGCTCGCAGAAAAAACTAGCCGTTACAATTATTAGGCGAAGAGGGGTCGAGTCATAGATTTCTGGGGTCAACTCATGATCTTTAGGAGTCGGCTCAAGCTTGCTTCTGCTTCAGCTGTGCTTTGCTTTTCGTTTGTGCCACTTAGGGGTCGACTCGAGATTTCCAAGAGTTGACTTGTTGATTTCACGAGTCGACTCTTCAATGGACTGTCTTTTGCTGTTTTCTGTCTTTCCAATATGACCGTTTGGGGGTCGACTAGACTGTTTCTAGGGTCGGCTCTAGTTTTACTCGAGTCGGCTCGTGAATTTAACGGGTCAACTCGCCATTGCAGCAATTTTCTTGGCCCTTTGTTGTTTCTTTGAGACTATTATAGGGTTGTCTCGCAGTCTGTTAAAATCGGCTCATCAAGATGCTATAGTCAGCAACAGTGTACTGGGGTTAAGTCATTGTAGGCCTAGGGTCAACTCTTGAGGTAGCTCAGGATAAACTTCTGTGCTTATATGTGAGTTTCCAAGGAATATTTTCATAGCTTTTTGAAGTTCACTTTTTGTTGTGGAGCTTCAGATGGATGATCTTTTAAGAGTGGCTAAAGACTTTTTTCTTTTTTGTTTTTTAAAATTTTATTACTTAAACTCAAAGCAAATAGATTAGTCAACTTTTAACTTAATTATTTTGCATCATCAAAATCAACCTTTTAGGTTCAATAGATTTGAATGTTCCATTATTCATTTAGTCTTGAGAGGGATATGGTCCATGTTTATTTATATTATAAAATATTCGTTTCAGTATAAATTGTTTACCCCAGGAACGAGATTCTTTGATTAGTCATCATATTTTGAAATGGGTGGTCCTAATCGGGCAGAGGGGGCCTGGCATCAATAATTCGAGTTGTTGGGTTAGATGTACTATCTCTAAGCGGCTCACTGCCCAATAAAATAATTTTTCACAGAATAAGCAACTCAAAGATAATAGATCACATCAACGATTCATTGTGCTAGAATCCCTATTATCAAGTCTAGACTAGCCTTACAAATACTAATATAATATACTTGAACAAGGATATTAGCATTACTATACACAAGCATATACATGTAATATATATGTATGCATGCATGCAATAGAGGTGCTAGGAACTTGGGAAGCAATAAAGAGAAGGCCAGAAGTCAGACGAAGAGGAGGGCTCACTAGGAGACCTTGCTGGTGGGTTGGAGACTAGGTTGGGCTAGGCATAAGAAACCATCAGAATAGGAGGAAAATATATTTGTTGGACCAGGTCCACCCTCTCGGCAGTGGACCAGTCCAACATAAAGCAACATGCACAACACGACTTTATTGCTCCATTTTTCCTCTTTCTTTTTTTTTTTTCTCCTCGGTATTTGTGCATGTTGCTCTATGGTTGCACTGGTCCATCGCTAAGCTGGTGGACCTAGTAAAACCAATAATTTCTCCAATAAGAGAGGGAGGAGTTTTAGCTCGATGTCATTAGGGTATGTAAGAGGAAAGGAAAGGAGTAGATGAAGTACAAACAATTAAACGCTACCTCCTCTCTTGTGCCTTGTTTTTAACTCAGTGAATGGATCACATTGATTTGTTGTCTCTGTGCTAATACGTGACCTCCAAATTATCTACCACGAATCACATTTGATCGATCCTCGACCTGCATAGAATAAGTCAATAGAGTAGCTTTGGCAATTCCAATCGCCAATATGCTACATAGTCCATGAATTGCCAACAACATAAACCTCTAAGTATTTGAAACACCTAAGCAAACCACTCCATGTATCCCAAAGGGCAATGTGTGAAGTGAGATAGCATGGTGAGGTCATATGTTTCTATGGAAAAGTGTTGTGGATAGTCCACCATAATGGTGGTTTTGCATTGTCATGGCATTGATGTGTTAGGTGCAGCTATAGGATGGGAAAGCTTTGTATGGTCACAACCTCTCTAGAGCAACTCGGTAGTTGTTCAGGTATCAATTTCCTTGAAGAGTATGAGCGACCTTCAAACCTCTGCCTCAAGCTCCAGTGGTGATGTTGCTACCACTCAGGCAGCCTCCACATTTTGGATGTCATGGAACTCCCAGAATGTGGAGCTGTTTCAAGGTACTCAAAGTTCACTAAGAAGGTTCTCGCCATTGCTCTCAATCAACCCAGGGAGTACCCTTTATCTGCTGCTCCTATCCAAATGGAATATGATGGAGAGAATATTGATCATTCTAACCTCGGACTATCCCGATCTCCTTAGCCTTGGCCATAGCCAAGGTGAATGACTTTGGTACAGACTGATGTCTTATGCTAGTTGGACCAGCTGTGGAGTAACGCCAATGATCATTAAGGGAGCTGCACTTATGGTTTCGATAGCGGTTGTACCAGCACAGTTGTGGACGCATAATCAACGTAATTATCGCCACATGCTTATTGCGAGAAGCCGTTACCATACGGTTAATGCACGATTAGCTGTTATTGCGCAGCTATGGCATTTTTCAATAATTTAGGTAATGGGTGCTGATCTCATCCTATATGTAGGGATGATCAGGGACACTGAAAGGACACATTTTTCTTTCGAGTACTCTTCCACTCTCATTCTCTTTTTTTTTCCACTGCTGCTCTAAATCTCCACTAACATAAGCATTAGAGGGTCCGTCACTGGACACTTTTTGGCAAGTGAACTTTTTTGTAGGTTGTTTTCTCCTTCCAAAGTAGCGGCGTGGAGCTAACTGCGTCTTGAAACTACTCTTCAACTCTTGACTAACCCACCTTTCTCCTTGGTTTCGGTTGACCTCAGTGCACCTCAGGCGGTGACCAAACTCAACTTAGGTTGTAGCAGCAATGGAATTGAAAACTTATGAACCCAGATGCTGGGTTGTGAGTACTCATGTGAGCGTGTGTTTAAACTTACATTTGCTATATACTAGGTAGATCTTGACACTTATATAGGGCCAATGAATCTAAATAATACCTTCTAGCTAGCTTTTTAGAATGAGGTACTAGGTTGTTACAAATGGTATCAGAGAGGATGCAATCAAGGCTTATGTGGACTAGGGACACTGCAGCATGAGCCCATTAGGACTGACTATGGGTCAATTGTAGTGTTTGCGATTAGATTTGAATGAATTTGGACTTTTAGCCTGATGAAGATGCTGAACTTAAATGGAGAAAGTATATAAGAATCTATATAGGAATGCATTTAGTTCTATATCAAGCAGGGCCGGCTTGAGCTCTAGGCGACCGAGGCAGTCGCCTAAGGTCTCGGGCCAATGATAGGCCTCCGGGAGGTTGACCAAAAGGAAGCAAAGGCCCTATATAAAATGTGAACAGGAGCTAGCTACGAGTCTTCCCCCTTGATGGAAGGGACGTGGAAAGAGTTTCCTGGCATGTAGAGGCGCAATTTGGGAAGTTGGGGACGGTAGTTTTGTTAGAGAGAGAGAGAGAGAGAGAGAGAGAGAGAGAGAGAGAGAGAGAGAGAGAGGAGGGATTTGGTTGGCTTGATACACGTCTGAAGCCACTCGTATCTTTCATCCCTTCTCTTTTTTGGTTTTGGTCTTGGTTTTCCTACCCTCACATTACTCCTGATCCAGCTGGGCCATCAGGAAGAAATGTAGGGGGATTGGAGATGGACTTCTTGGAGGGTAGAGAAAGAAAAGGAGGGAGGGGGGTTGAATGGCTGCTGTGCTGTGATGTTGCAGTGGCTGCCTTGAAGGGGAGATGGGGGATGGGACTTTTATTAATTAGATAGAGTGAATTTTCCATAATACCCCTATTTTTTCTCATAGAGAGGTTCTTTTCTAGACAAATTCTTTCCTTTACCTTGACCATGAAGTGCCATGGGATAATCTTTTCCTAGTCTGCTCTTGCTTGACATGTAAACAGTACTGCGAAGCATTATCTCAGTTATTTAATCAATTTTATGGGCTCTTTCTTAAGTATAATTACTTTTCCGTGCTTTCATTCAAAAATTATATTAAACTGAAAAGGTTTTTATATGTCTTTGTTGCTTACATGCATTCTTGTTGAAATAATGTACTTGATGGCTATCTATTTTCATATCTTTTTTCTAAGTATTTTATATTTATTAAAATTTTTTATTATTAAAAAAAGGCCTTATTCACTGAATCCGCTTTAGGCCTCCAAATGTATTGGACCGCCCCTGATATCAGCTATATACTGGGTAGATCTTGGATATTTATACAGAATCAAAAAATACTTTCCAACTAGGTGATGTTCGAAGTGGTGGCATCGGATGTCTGTTCTCCATATTTTTCCTGTCTTGTTTGGTTTTATTGGATACTCCATAACCAGTAGTTATCTCAAGATGAACTTTGATGGGACTTACAAGGCAATTGATGTGGCTGCTGCTGGGTTTATAGTTAAGGATGATTTAGCTATTTACTATTGGCAGAATGTATGCCATTATAGGGTGTACAAACTAAGTTTTCTTCTTTTTTTCCTTCCCCCGGCTTTCTGTACGTACTAAGTTTTCCTTTACATTTTTTTTCCAAACTTTTCTGTGCTACTGATTTCAGTGGCTTAATGTAATCGGGTGTCGATGTCTTTGAGCCTCATCTCTTGCTCCAAAAAAAAAACAGGCAAAGAAAGTTATATCTATTGAAGGAAAAAGATGCAGTATAATATTTTGAATAATTGAATGTGGTTTTAAATTCCTAAACATGGAATTGGCATTGTTTACTCTAATGATTTTTCTCCTTCAATACACCGTTCAGTGAGGCATTAACTATCCAGTACATTTATACCCATTGTCCATAGGCTGCTTCCAATCTCAGGCTCCCACTGAAGAACATGGCACATTGCCTTCAATCACAAAGGAGACATCACTTGGTCCATTGAACTCAAAATGACTTTCTTCTATGCATGCTTACAAAATATGTTTTTGTTTCTTCTAACTGAGAACCAAATTTATCCTACGAAAAAAGAGGGGAAAAAATGTCAAGCCCTTTGCTTAAGAAACTAATGTTGTATGAAATGGAACCAACAAACCAAAACAAATCATGAACAGGTTTTCGTAATGCTTTTTTTGGTAAGATAGAATATGTACATCCTTACAGCCCAAAGTAGAATTTATTTACAAGTCAATAATTACAGAATTCAAGACTAAGATTTCTAGCAGATCACATCATTATATATCGTTTATGTTATGTCGAATCATAATAAAAAAACTCTTTATCTTGTTTTATCCCGTGCCAACTCGTCCGACCTTAAGGGAGGGAGTAAACAAGGCCTCGCCGTTTGAGAGGACCCCACGCCCTAAGGCGACTTCCTTCGCTCAGCTCGCTTACTTGATAAAGAAAGTGACAACTGAACTATAACTATATTAACTGACCTCACAACCTATAGTCAAAGAAGTTGACTACCGTCGGAAAAGTCCATTGGTTCGTGCTCGGTGGGATTAGTTCCACCTACTCTTACGGACTTAAATTTCTTCTAAGAAAATAACCCTCGATTAAGAAGTGAAATTCATTCTTTCTTCTTTTGAAGGTAATGCAACATATTTACAAGTAAGTGATTCAGAGATGTGCTGCTCTATGTAATTTATCTTGCCATCTTAGTTCATGAGTAGGATCGGATCAACCGAAAACTGTGAAATGAGCATCCCTTGAAGAAATTCGCAAGGAGGAATCCAGTGGTGCTTGTCTCCTCAGAAGGCTTGGAAGGTAAAGGGCTCTGTTTCACTCTTAGGATCATCTGGCCTGTCTGCCTGCGAATCGAGTCAATTATCTTGGCATCCACAGGGCTGCCTGACATCTCTGAGACAGAGAAAGTGTCCACTGCTTTGCCACCCTTTGTCGAGATCTCCGCTCTTCTGATGCACAGGCCATTCTCCCGGAATATCCGAGTGATATCAGAAAGGAGTCCACTCCTGTCTTCTGTTACTAGTTCCAACTCCAATCCCTGCAAACCAGACAAATAGTTAAATAGATAGAAAATTCATCAGCTTATTCTTGATTTTAGGAAAAACATACCTCTGAGGCTCTCCTCTCGATAGCTGCTTCAAGACACTGGATCAGGCGGTGTCGTTCGGCTTCGGAATTCACCGGGTGCCCATCAATGTGCCTAATGTAGTACTCCTGTAATCAAACAAGATATGACTTCGATAACTCCATGAATTATTATGTTAACCAATGAAAGCAATTGAATAACTAAAGTTTACAACTATCAACACTTCGTTACCAAATCAAAAGAGTCTCAAAATATTTTTGATAGTTGGGATACATCTGCATCAAGGAAGGGCCTTTCAAACCTGATAAGCTTCAGAATTTCCCGTCTTGACTGTTCCATGGAACACCACGTACTGCATGTCTGTGAGAGTGCAGAGAGTATCAAACAAGAGCTTTGGCCGATCCTTGGACCTCAAAATAATGATGGAATAGTCCTTCTCTGTGCAGTCCATGACAGCAACTTGAGGCCTTGACTTCTTGTCCCCTTCTTCCACCAGTCCAACACTCTCATAATCCCTGTCGTCGAACATCATCTGATGTAACCTCCTTTCTGTGTGGGTGCCTCCCATTGAGACTCTCATCTTGGCTCTCCTTGAGTCCTTGTCCCACGTAAGAATATTGAAGAGCAGCTCCTTTACGGTGGAGAGCCTCTTTGGGTCCTCAATTGCACTCCTTGTGGACTCATCAGTCACATGAACTACAGCTGCAGCTCGGGTATTGTGTGTCCAGACCTCAGCTTTCACTACATTGCACTTGAGGTCTGTGAGTACGGCACAGACTTCAGAGAGTAAGCCAGGCCTGTCGGTGCCCGTTAGCTCGATCGAGGTATATTCGTTCGAGGGCTTTACGCCGACCGAGCTTCTCAGCGATGGTAAGATGCAGGCGTCTGATTCTAGGGACTGCAAGAAAATTATTCAAACCAGTGCAAAAGGAACAAAAGGTCAACATGGGAGGACTGTCGGATCCAAAGCTGAAAGATATCTTTGTTTGAAGGAAGAGAACCATTTCATCCATGTAATGGAAAGAAAAGATGGTACTGATAGAAGTGAGATGCTGTGGAACTATGCCAAATTCTCTCATTGCACAATTTGGATGGTTTGTTCTACATTAGCCCTCTTAACAATGACTCTAAACAATCTGACTTCAAGCATGCAGATATGATTAAAATTATGATGAAGAGCATCTCAGTGATGCCATGGACACACAAGA
Organism: Phoenix dactylifera; assembly: GCF_009389715.1. Lineage (NCBI taxonomy): Eukaryota > Viridiplantae > Streptophyta > Magnoliopsida > Arecales > Arecaceae > Phoenix > Phoenix dactylifera. The sequence goes on from NC_052400.1 coordinate 6,475,442, forward strand.
AGAAAAGGTCACAAAACCACTACTAGTTTGCTTACTTTTTGTATGTAGTTGAGGATCTCTTTGTCCCTGAGTTTGTTCCCATTGCGATCAGTCACATTGAACACTGACATCCCATTAGAAAAAGACAATTAAGTCAGCAAAATTCCATCAAAAGTCATGGTACGAGCTGTCGGGATATTCTTCGAAGTATATACATGGTGGAAAAGCCTACCATCCATGAACCAATTTCCATCAGATGATACGTATGCTTTGGTGACTATGAGGTTGAGATCTGTGAGGACTTGTACAACTTCTAGGAGGATTCCATGTTTATTTACACTATCCACCTATTAGAAGAGGAATAACAATTTAGAGTACTAATCTAGATTGCAGGTTCCCTATTAATAGCTTACGTACAAAGTCATCAGAGGATTCCAACTTTACCTGAATAACAGTTGCATCATCTGAAGCGTCGTTGTCAATGACAACCCTGAAGGAAATTAAAAAGAAAGGAAGAGGTTAGTTGGAAGAAACTTGTAGAAACTAACAAGAGATCTCTCAAAAGGATGGTAGATTTAGAATAATTCATAGGATGAGAAGGTAGGGGAAAGGGGTAAAAAGTACAGAAGTAAACTGTGCAGATAGACTATGCAACTAGTAAAAGTAGAGAGAGAGAGAGAGAGGATTGAGAAGATCAAAATAATCAAAAGAATGCTCATTAGGTAACAAAGATGGGAAAACATCAAACAAGGTTTACAATCAGTATCAGATTGTAAGCAATGACTACAATAATTGGAAACAAGAAATGAAAGTAATGATATAAGATGCACACATGCATGCAGATAAAATATAAACTATGAAGGGCTTGTTTGGATATTTTTATGGAAATATTCTATAAAAATCTGATTTGTTGGCCTACAGAGCTCACATCTTCTAAGAACCCACCAAAATTTTAGCCTAAATTCCAGACTGTAGGTTTATTTTCAGGTTGGAGGGTGTCGAGTTGATACAGGGCTATGCTTAAATAGGCTTTCTACCATGCATCCGTAGAAAATTCAGCCAAATCCTACTGAAGTATCCAAACAAACCCAGAAAAAGATATTTTTTACAATTAAAAAAGAGATAAGGCCAGGAAATAAGAGAACATATGATTCCAGATACAAGATTGAGCAAGGTAGAGAATCACAAACAAGGGGAGAAATAGAAACTCTACATCAAATTATAACATTGCTCCATAAAATAAAACAGAGACCTGAAACAGCCAATTCATAAACCATGTTTAAGGACAACCTCGATAGAAACCATAAGGAAAGCAAAAAATCCTCATAATACCATTGAGAAAAAACTATAGGAAAAATATTTAAAATATTAATTGGAAGAAGCCATTAGCTGAGAAAACAAAACAAGGTTCCTTCTGAACAACAGCACAGTAAACAAAAAATCCTGGAAAAAATAATCCAGAAAACCATTATCACAGCAGAAAATTGTGGTAATTATCTTGAAAACAATAAATTCAAATGAAACAGCCAAAGAAGGTATTGAAAGAAAAAGGTAAAAAATTTGCAGATAAACCTCCTACAGGTTACCTCCGGCATTCAAAGCACAGTAAAACCTGGTTTAAATCCTCGTGAAAACCTACAATTCCAAATAAAACAGACCCAATTCTAAACTTCAAAAAAATTCAACATTCAACAGAAGATAATCATGATAATAAACCTTGAGAAAATAAAATGCACCCGAATCCCCAAAAATTCAAGAGAAACTGAAACTTAGGCTTGAAAGAAACTATCCAAGACATATTTCAATCAAAACCAGCACAAATCAGTAGGAAACCATCCAAAAGAATAAAAGAGAAACTCATATCTAATTCTAATTAAAACAAGTCAGTACGTTAACTAAAACCACAAAAACCGGAAATGAAATCCTTGAGAAAAATCCCATAAACCGCTCACCTTGGGGGGTTCATCTTCCTGATTAGCTTCGCATACTCATCATCATCGGCGTCGACCACCTGAGAACTCCCCATTAGGCCCAACAAGATCGCAACTTTAACCAAACCCGGAACAGGGGAGGTCTTCTTCTCTTTCAATCTATATTGGGAGGAAGCAGAATAGAAACAGGGGAGAATATAAAGAAACAGAGCCCATTAGAAGGAAGATAAAGGAGCAAGGGAGGGGACAAAAGTGATGGGCCCTTTCCTATGGAAAGGGCGGCCTCTCCTCCTATTCCAAAGAAGAAGAAGAAGAAGAGAAACAGGGGAGGATATACCGAAACAGAGGAGAGGAGGAGGGAGGAGATAGAAACAGGGGAGGTGGGAGGGAGAACAAAAGGAGAGGCGTTTCTTTGAGGGAATGACAGCCTAAGCTTAGCGGTCTATGACCGGCCTCGCAACGAGATTTCCAGCGCAGGAAATTCCGGGCAGTGCTGCCCTGATGACGTGGCACTTTATGGTTGGCTCGGGAAGGTGGGAAATAAAGCTGGCCTTGCCTAAAAAGGGAAGAGATCCGGTCTTTTAGCTGAGCCTAACGGTCTGGATAGATGACCGCCCGGCTTGGATTTAGTTTGCTTAGATGAATGAGAAAATATTTAGGATTTCACATTTCCACATTTCGCTCATGATTTAGCAAATTGGGAGATTCTTGCTATTAAAAGAATTCTTTATTTCTTTTCTATTTTTTCTTCCTTTCAAGAATGAAATATAATGTTTTTATAGTCTTGTATGGATTTAGAATGGCATGGTCATAGTAAAGTTAATTGTTATTCTTAAATTGTGCATGAAGGCTTCAATCATGTAATACGCCCTACCTTTTTAGTTAATATTGCATCATTGATCAAACTAATTAAATTTTTATATATTTTTACATGTAACGGCTAATACTAAAATCTTACCAAAACAACTAAATAAATTTCTTTTCAAAATCCCTATCCCATTTTTCCATAAATATGTGTCTATATCTCGAAAGCAATCAATAGCATGTCTGTTGTCATAGCTTGAGATGGAATTATAAGAAGAAGAAAAAATCATGATTAATAGTATTTTTTTTCCTCAAATAGTCTCCATATTTGTCTACTTATAAGAGGAATTTAATCCGAAAAATGAACCTAGCTTAAATATTAGATAACTTTTTCACAAAAAAGATGGTGATACCAACATTGGTTTAAATCCTTGATTTCTTTGTAGCAAAGGGGGATGCCAAGTAATTAAGCAATTACAAGTTAGCACTAGATAAGAATAACTAGCTAGTGAGAATTTAGTGTTTTTTTTTTCCTTGTGTGTGTGCCAGAGAGAGAGAGAGAGAGAGAAACTAGGTGAATTTAGGCAAATATAACAAAAATATTGTATACAAATGATTATAGGAGCCAGAAACATAAAAACTTAGAATGTCTCCTTTTATAATTCCTGTTGGGGGAAAAAATAGACCACCCCACACGTATAATTAAAGCACCCAAATCTGACAACAAGCCTGAGCTCACCATGCAGGCCGAGCCTAGAAGGCCGAGCCGAGCTCAGAAGACTGAGCCGAGCCGAGCTCATCATGCAGGCCGAGCTCAGAAGGCCGAGCCAAGCTCATCATGCAGGCCGAGCTCAGAGAGCCAAGCCGAGCTCAAAAGGCTGCCGAGCTCATCCATGCTGCCGAGCTCCGAAGACCGAGCTCATCCAGGCTGCCGAGCACAGAAGGCTGCCGAGACCAGAAGGCTGCCGAGCTCAGAAGGCCGAGCTCCGCAGGCCGAGACTAGAAAGCTACCGAGCTCAGAAGGCTGCCGAGCTCAGAAGGCCGAGCACAGAAGGCCGAGCACAGAAGGCTGCCGAGCTCAGAAGGCCGAGCTGACCTCAGAAGGCCGACCTCGTCGTCTATATGCTGCGGCCATGCCCTGCAGCAGCCTTACCGCACCATGCTTTACTTGCCGGCCACGCCACGACATATCAATCAGGGACCATACCCTGCTACGACTGCGAACACCTCACCATTCCCAAGAATGTACTACACTGTACGCCACAAGCAAGCTCTTGCTGCACGCAACCTCCTCCCATGATGGGAATGGGCCATCCACGGCAACTCATTACTTCACACGCCCACGTCCAATCGTGACGGTAACCCATTAATTCGCCCAGTCACATCACAGGTAACCCTGCCACTCTCCCTATAAAAGGGGAGCTTCTCCCTCTAAAAGGGCTGGAGGCTTCTTCCTCCCAAGGGAGGCTTCGGACTTGGAAATACAGTCCCTCTCCTTCTCCAAAATTAAGCCCCCCTTTGACTTAGGCATCGGAGGGCCGGCGCCGGAAAAGCCCGGCCACCGGCTTCTTGCAGGTCCCCCGGAGGACGCCGCTCGCCGACGGATCGCCGTCCGCCAGTGTTCGCCGGAGCTTCTCCTCCTCCTCGGTTCGCGGCCGCCCCCGGGTCCAATTTCCAGCAACAGTTGGCGCTAGAGGAAGGGAGGACGCCGCTCGCCGACGGATCGCCACCCGCCAGTGTTCGCCGGACCTCCTCCTCCTCCTCGGTTCGCGGCCGCCCCCGGGTCCAATTTCCAGCAACAGTTGGCGCTAGAGGAAGGGCGGACGCCGCTCGCCGACGGATCGCCGCCCGCCGACGGATCGCCGCCCGCCAGTGTTCGCCGGACCTCCTCCTCCTCCTCGGTTCGCGGCCGCCCCCGGGTCCAATTTCCAGCAACAGTTAGCGCTAGAAGAAGGGCGGACGCCGCACGCCGATGATCCACCGCCCACCGTTCTCGCTCACAGGCCCCCCCGGAGGACACCGCCAGACGACGAACCGCCGTCCGCCGATTCTCCCGCCGGAGCTCCTCCTCCTCGGTTTGCGGCCGCCCCCGGGTCCAATTTCCAGCAACAATTCCTAATTCAGATTTCCTGGCTGTGGTTATAACAACTGGCTTGTTTCAGTCATCCACTTTTCAATTGTTTGGACCAAGGCGGTTCAACCAACGGCCCGGTGGAGCAAATCCTTTACCGGTCTAGTTAGACCGAGCTCGACCGGACCTTTCAAGTGCCCAAAAGTCGAAATACCTGCCGGTACAGTGGTATGTAACCAGATGCTTCACCCAAAGACGATCCTTGCTTAGGTGGCTAAATTTTGACCACATGTCATTTATCAAAAAAAAAAATTAATGAAGCCGTTACTCTCGACACGGCCCCAACCAACTGGAGCCAAAATCTCAAACACCCAAGCACTAAATTCCTTCAATCATAAAATGCCAAGTAAGAGAGTACACATCACTCTCACTTAACTTTCGCGTTTTGTTTGCATGAATTTAGTGTTTGGTGTTCGAGTTGATACGTCCGGATGGTTGATGGGTGGGTAACCAAGTGTCGTACCGCCGTCCTGTCTCCCGGGTTCGAGCGCACGGCGTTAGCACACGTCACGCGCCGACGACACCGTCGCGTTCCAGCTGGACACATGACGGCGTCCCCGCGAAATATCTTACGGTGGGCCCCGACGGACTAGACCCAAAGTTTTGGGCCCACCAGGGTGGTATTCTCCTATTAAATTGGGGGCTTACGAGGCGTGAGAAGGGCTTGGCTGGTGGCCTAACGGAATTGGTGGGGCCCTGCCCCCACGAAAATATTCTTGACGTGGGGCGGCTGGGGTGAAGGTGCTTTCCTGAAAAAAAAGAAATTTTTTTGTGGACACTACCATCTTAGACACACAAAAGGGACAAGCTGATGTGGCACCACCTCCCCTCTGGGGCTCGTAGTCGGTGCTTTGGTTTAGGTCTGTTTAGTGTATGTCTTTTTTCTTTTTTAAACTTTACTCACAAGCGCAAGTGGGATGCTCATGCGTGTTGTCCATGAGGCAAAGATATAAGGATTTGGTGGGAAAAAGGCCGAGAATATGGATGAGAACTTAGGAGAGGTGACACTCGTGGTGGTCTCCAAATATGGCAATGATACCAGGGCAAAGGGAGAAGAGAGTATGAGGTTAAAAAGTTTGGGAGATTTGAAGGCTAGCCCTTTGTTTAGGTGCAATACTGTTGAAGCTAGCCCATATTGGTCTTACAAGTTACAACCAAGTTTTTTCGCATTAGTGTTGGGCATGTATTTAGGAAATCTCGGCAATTGTGAAAATGATACATCTCAAGATAATCCCTAAGCTAATATTTTCTTACCCACTTTTACCATTTTAAATTTAAATAATTCTTTAATAATAAAAATATAAATTTATTATTTGTAGGTAATTCTTAATCTTGATGCTACATGTTGATTGACATTTCGATATCAACCATCTTGGAAAATCTTGATTCCTTTTCAACTTCTCTTTTTCTCATTTGGTCATCATCCACCAAAGTCGAGAAACACGATATCTCATCTTTATTTTTTTGTAAAAGATATCTTATCTTTGCAAAACCTATTTATGTTTGTCATTGTTAGCTAGCACGAGCTATTTGCTCAAAAGTATATAACTGAGGTTCATAGGGAGGTCTGTTCCACAAGCCATGGTGCATCTTTAACATTTGAAGCTTCTGGTTGAGGAACTAGATGGACTGTCAAACCTTTCATTTCTTTTACATTGCTTTTCTCAAAAAGATTGAAAGAAAAGACAAATAACATTTTTGAATTCCTATTAGGATTGATTGTCTCAAATTATATGTTTTTCCCTTTCATTTTCTCTTGACTCTATAATAAATGGTGTTAGACAAATTCAAAGAAACAAGTTTCAATTATGGTCCTATTTAAGGTCAATAATAGTAGTTTTCTATCCTTCTCTCGTATAGATTTTCAATTATGATCCCAACTAAGGTCAATCATGGTAGTTTTCCATCCTTCTCTTACAAAGAGTTTTAGTTATGCTCTTAAGTAAAGTCATTCATGGTAGTTAGCCATCTCTCTTTTGTATAGAATTCCATTAGGGTCCCAAACCTACCAGTACATATTCTCGAGCACATTCTTTTATCAAAGTCAACAACACCCACTAATCTCCTAGCCTAGAATTGGCAAGAATTATGGACTTTACAGCCATACCTTTATTCACTTTAATAACTCCAAATTTTCAAGTTTTGATCCATCAACTTAGCTTTTTCTTACCAAAAATTAAAGAAAAATCTTTTTTTTAAAAAAAGAAAAATTGCGAATGCCACCAAATCTAGCAGAAATAAAGACATTCCTCCAAATATAGAGGTAAGAGTTAAGGCATCATTAATCGGCTCCTCTTAATCCAAACCCCTTGTGCTCCAGCCATAAAGCTACATCCTAGAGTCATTAGTGTTCTATAAGCCTGATTAGTTATCACATCTAAGTGGGATCATGAGCATGAATAAAGTCTTCAAGAAGAGGTTATTAATTTAGTAAGAAAAGTAGAAGGAGTTGGTTATTTTTGATTTATGGCTCTTCAAAGCCTCAAAAGAGGTAGGTGTGAAATGGTCCATGAGAGCCCCCACTCATGAGTGCAGGCTTTTGAAAGAGATTTGGCCTGTCTTCAGCATCGTGTGCCGCTTCAATGCTCCGAATCCATCTGATGGCGTCACCCGCGTGGGGGATTACGACGATGACCACTGCGTGAGAACAAGTACGCGGATGATGCCGTCGCAATCATTTGCATTTCGTATCAATTTGTGCGTCAACTTGAGATTGTGGCCTGGTGGCCTTCCAAGCATGCGATTGCGACAATTCGGACCAAGCTCGGACAGCGAAGCTGGTGTGTTGGATTCGTGGCTACCACGAATCCATCGGAAATCCAGTTGGGCCACCCATTCGGTGTCCTGGGTCTTGTGTCCAAAGTTCAACCACAAATCAACCATTCACCCATGGCATAAATTGGGGCTCGGCTGGATGGTGTTGGTGGCTATCTTGCCTTCCTGTCGCCCCTGATAGCACGGTATGCCTCCGCTGATCTGTTCTGACAATACAGATAAATGTCTCTTATCTTTCGTCAGTCGAACCACTTTACGGTTCAATGCTTGTATGTATTCCTTTCGGCGGGTAGCTATTTAGAAAAGTTTATTTCTGATGCCCCCTTGGCTAAATGCTTGTATTCCTTCACTCAACCTTGGCTTGATAGGCTTAGCACGATACTACGGTTCTTCAGGCTCGATTTGGCATGGTTCACCACGTTCCTTTGATCTTTTGGTTTGTTATAGTTTAATCTACTCTCGTCCTTTCCCTACAAGCTGGGTATCTCTCCCTCCGAGTCGTGCAAGAACTAGAAGGTCTCACGGGGATTGGGACAACTATCCAAACTCCAGCACTGATCAGGTGAGAAAGAAGACCGAAATAGACCTTCTAGAAAGGTCTATGATCCTACCGGAATAGAAAGGTACACTTAAATGTATTGAAATGAAGTTCTATACTATCAAGTATGATCCATTTCATTAAAAATATCTAAAAATCTAAAATCATATATTTTTATGATCTTTAAAATATACATCAAGTAGATGCAAAAATATATGTCTATATAGTAATGCTATTATATGCATGGGTGAATAGCTTGTTTTTTGGTCCGCAGCCATCCATGTTTATTGGATTTTTTAGATATGGGCACAAGATGGTTTAAAGGGCTGGCATAATTTTGCATTTGGCATCCATCCTAATGAGAAATTATTAGGTAGAAAAAGTTTGCCTGTTAGGATTATAGGCCATCCAATGATAACTTGCCACATCATCCATTCGGAATAAAAAAAGCTCCAACAATTTTTAAACCCATCTTTGGTTAACCATGGTTGATTGTCACATGAATGCCATGTGTGATCAATAGGAAACAATATTTTTCAGCTAAAAAAAAAGGAGAGGCTGAGAAACCCTAAACCTAGTCATCGCCTCTTCCTAGCCCACCACCGGACCTTAGCTCCATAAGACCGACCTCCTCCCTCCTTGGACCTAGACACCACCACTGACCTTTGGCTCGGCCCCCATCGCCGCCTCGCAACATTTGTTGACTCCTTACCAAGCAATCGTTCTCTACAAATTTGCTAGCTCGATCTCTTTAAGCCCCATCTGTAGGTACTGGTTAAAATAAGAGCAGACATTAGAATTGTTGATGAATGGTCCTTTCCTATTGTTCAAAAACTGATAGAGGTATGGGAGAGTCCCATCAATATAGGCATTCCATCTTGATTGGTTTTCTTTGTTCCTTTGCTGCTTCTTTTTTGGTACATGCTCCTTTGCTTCTTGATTTTGTCTCTCACCTCCATCTCGACCTTAGTTGTCCCTTTGATTACCTACCAGTTCCAGACTTCCTGTTGTCAAGCCCATCTCTAGCCCATACCTTCAGATCCATTGGCTCCCATGGCCATAGAAATTTGAAATCCCAAATATACGTCAATAAAACACTCAAACCTCAATTCCTTGAAGGACAGACCTCAACTAGTGTTGCTAAACTAGACAAAAGGAATTTGGAATCTTTGTTACAACACCATGAATAATGAATCCGAACTGTTTTTCCTTCCACTAGACTAATTACTATTTTTTTCAACTAAAACACAGATATAGTGAAAATATTTCCTGAATCTTTATCCTTGAATTATTCATGATTTTTTCCATAGCCAAATGGCAGATCTTTATGGGTAGAAATTTATTTACTCGTGAGAAGATACTTTGCCATGTTGTAAACCTTGATTATGAATGCAATGTGCTTTTTCTAAAAAAAATTCTTTTGGAATTGGTATAATCTCATCTATTCAAATAATATTTCAGGGATATTTTTTCTCTATCTTTTTATGTGGCTAGATCCTAATTTTGCTTTTTCCTATTTCTTCTCTGCAATTATCTGCCCTACTTCTGCTTTTTCCTATATAACTGATGTATTTTCAACTTGTAATTTAATATTTTCTTTCTGAAAACTGAGCTATAATATTTATGATTAACACTACAGTGATAGAGAGCTCTTGTTGTACTCCACAATGGGTTGGAGATGCTATTTTTCTTGCCAATGATGGAGGTGCCGTTTATATTGATAGTAAGGGAGAAGTGGAAGCTACATCTGTCCATGAGATGGATGAAAATGTGAATATTTTTACTGTTGTTTTAAAGCATAAGGTGCATGGCAAGTGAAGCCTTGTTATGGTAGGTTGAGCATAGTGAAGAGGAGGCCTAAAAATTATATTGTGATTATGCTCATCACTTTGATTTTAGTGTTAGAAGGGAGAAGTAATATTGCTTCACCAAGATAAACAAAATTATACAAAAGGACTATTGTTACTAAAGGAAGGATTGAAGGATGATACTTACCTAATAAGACAAATACACTTGGCCTGATACTAGAACTAATTGCAAAGCAATGGTTCATTTTATAGTTGATGAGCTAGGGTAATGGAAGATAACTAGATTACTTTCTAAACACAATCATCACCTGGCTAAACTGGAGGAAAGGCATTTGTTGAGGTCTGAACGGTCTTTACTTCTCATTAACTTCTGAGAAGTAATGGATTCAATGGTGGATCTAGAATTTCGAGCAATTAATGCCTTATCTTATATGGTTGAAGAAGGGGGTAAAATTGAAAATGTGGGATTTATAAAATGTGATTGTTATAATTATGTTGATATTTAGAAAATGATGCTACTTGAAACTGGAGACTCTCAAAGTCTAGTAAGCCATTTCAAGCATATGACAAATCAAGAGGGCATGTTTTATTGGGATGTGCAAATTGATCGAAAGGGTAGAATGACAAACGTTTTTTTGGAGGGATGGGAGATTTAGAATCGACGATGATTGTTTTCAGATGTAATGGATTTCGAAACTACTTATCACATAAACAGATGTAACTTAATTTGTGCACCATTTATGGGGGTTAACCACCATTAGCAAAATATCATGTTTGGGTGTGCTTTCTTGTTAGATGAGATAACAACATCCTTCATATAGTTGTTTAAGACATTCTTAGAGTCAATGGGTGATCGATCGGGCAATGCTTTAAATGACTCTCTGAGCTTTTGATGTAACTGGAAAAGAAACAATACAAGAGATCATAATTGTGATTAGCTTTTTTTTACGAAAAGCAATTGAAGATGTGTTTCCAAATACACACCATCACCTTTATTTATAGAATATCTATGAGAATGTGGTCTCATTTGGGTAGCTTTCATTTTGGTCACCCTTTCCGATAGTTGTTTAACAAATATTTGCAGAGATGTTAATCATAAGTGGAATTTGAAGAAACATAGGCTAGGATGTTTTCTGAGTATAATTCCTAAGATCACAAGTGGCTTAATAGTCTATATAAGCTTCGTCAAAGGTGACACAAGGCTCTTAACGAAGATACTTTCAATGATGGCATTAAATCATCTCAAAGGAGTGAGAGTACTGTTAATGTCTTAAATGGCATAGCTGATAAATCAATATTTCTCACAAAGTTTGTACTTGCCTTCGAAAAGTTAGTTAAAGGTTAGTGTAGAAATGAATATGAAGAGGATTTTCGTTGTGCTCAAAGTGCCTCTACACGAGCAATCAAACATAGCGAGATTTCGAAGAATATATCCAAAGTTTATACACATAAAATATATAAGTTATTTGAGGAGTTTCTTGAGTGTTGTGGTGCAGCATCATGCCATAAAATTCCATGTGATACTTTGCTCACATGCTTTAAAAGTGTTAAACAAAAAAATGCACATAGAATTCTAGAAAGTTATAAACGAAAATGGTAGATGAAAGATGCTAGAAAAAGGATGTATAAATTGAAGCAAGATGAGCCATCACAGCAGTAGTCCACCACTAAGGCGGAACCGATTTATTGCAATTGTCCAATGAGATATTCTTGTAACCTTGTATTGTTGAGCCAAGGGCACGAGGAATCAAGGAGAATTCTTTGGGATTCTCCTGAGGTGAGAGCAAAAAAAACTTAGAAGTAGTTTCCTCAAAAGGTTGAGTGTAGATGTACATTCTTATATAGGAACTAAAAAAATAGTTAAAGAAGATGACATTGGCAGCGGTGAGGATGATGAGGCTCCATTATTAAATCCCCCATACGTGAGGTCCAAAGTAGTTTCAGATGATAGAATTAAAGGCCATTTTGAGAAGCATAAAGAAAAGTTCACCCCAAGAACAAATAAGTAAATAACAATTCATTTTAGCATCTTGTTGCTTGTTAGTAATTAATTTTTGAATATTTTTTTTAAATGTTTAAATAGCTTGTTCTTGATGGAGTCTACTTTTATGGTGTAGAAAAAGAAAAGAAGGGTGCTAGGTCTTCTTCACATATCTAAGAATCTATTGCTCAACCAAGTGCCTTGCTAGATGCTCCAATAACACCATCCCTAACTGCCCCCAAATATCACATCCATTATTTCCTTTGTTAAATCAAGTATGTCTTTTTTTTTGCATCTACTCCCTTTTTGGGGTATAATAGAATTAAAACATTATTATGTATGTTGGTATATCTAAGTAATTTCTATCCACCAAACTATTTGTGCTGGATGCATAATTAGACATCACAACTGCCATCACAAGTCCCTTCATAGGTAAATTTTCAAAAGGAAGATAAAATGACAGAATCTGATGCAGAAAATATATTTGGTTACCTTATTTCTATTTTTTCTTTTAAACAACTTTCGTGAATTCTAAAAAAAGTATAGGTGAAAAATTTTAACTTCCACTTCTTTTAAAAGTGAATTCTCACCCCTCTCCTCCCGACCCTTCTTTAACTGCCCGACCTTGCCCTTGGCCATATCACTCCTACACGACTGCATCAATCTTCAATCCTTGCTAGCTACTTCTCCACTCGACGCCGAGCTATTGCTTTTCCTTGGCCATGCCGTTGGCCCCATCCCCCTTCATCTCCCTCTTTCTCTGCCGCTCCCTCGATCGTTTTTCCTCCCGATGCTAAGCTCTCCCTTTCCCTTATCCCTAGCTACATTGCTGACCTCACCCCCATCCCTCTCCTTTGTCCCCAGCCATGTCGCCTACCCTCATTTTTTAAAAAACAAAGTCAACAAAATGTATTTTCTGTTGTTAGCAATCTAAAAAATATATATATATTTAAATTTTATTTTTTTAAAAAAACAAGGGATACTGAAGCCAAATGCAGCCTAAAAATCCTGCAGCTTCTCAGCATCTACCAGCTAGCAAGTGGATGGACCCTAGGCTTTGTCCTTGAGAATTGCCCAAGCGGCACTAGATTTTAGTCCATGAGGAATACCACTCCAATAAGGCATACCAAGCAGATTCCATGGCAAAAAAACAGAACCTTTCATTTTTTTTCTTAAATATTTGCAACATCTATATCAGACGCTAACCACATACGCTCAGTAATTAAAGCCCTAACTCAATATAGCAGAAATAAAACAGCTATCTGCATCTCTTTTCCATTTCCATTGGTCATACAAAAGTTGAACACAAGACTTACTTGTGAGAGTCCACTATACTTTATTTCGCCTTGGGTATCTGGAATTTTTGTCCATTAACTGTTTAAATTAGCAGATACAACAGTAAACATCTCAGCATGTCTCAAGGAAGAATAAAGAGAGATGTTTACAGCAAGAGTGGAATGACCACAAGTGCTTCTAATGATAACGGCACATTATTAATGTCACAACCCAGGGCCTCACCAACAAAGACTAGCCAAGTCTTGAATAAGTATCCAAGATCTCCTCAGCAAATGACCGACGTAAGACTAAACATATGCCCGCACAGGTCCTCACATACTCCCCTCATTCAAGTCCTGACGTCCTCGTCGGATTAAGGGTTCAAATTCATTCAAATCTAATCATAAGCACTATGATCAGCCCATAGTCAGTCTCCATCAATCCTTACGGCAGTGTCCCCTAATCCACATAGGCTATGAACCGAATTTGTTTTGATATCATTTGCTACAACTCAGGACCTCACCCAAAAAAATTAGCCGGAAGATATTTTTTGAGCTTCTTAGTCCTATATAAATATCCAAGATTTTTTCAGCAAATAACAGATGTGGGACTAAACAAACGCCCGCATAGGTCCTCACAATTAATATGCTAAGATCATGATCTAGATGTGCTGGAGTTTCAAGATAAATAGTGGAACATCATAGGTTAAAAACTTATGCTACCATCTTTTATGTCCTTATCTTTTTTCGGCAAGATACGTCAAGTTCTAGTCTTTTGATAGTGGGACCAAATACTCCTGCAGATAGGTGAAAAATATTGAGATCCTTGAACAGAAGAACTCCTTGTGGAAGAAACATACCGAGCAACAAGTTTAAAACAATGCATCTGGCATCAGGTAACATTGATAACTGGTAGATTTCTTTTGGTCGAAATTGATAACTTGCAGTTGCTGGATACGTACCCAACAAGCTTTAACGACCAAATATTTGCATAGCTCTCATCTGAATCTATGGAAGCTTGGAACTTCACAAACCAAAGAAAAGTTCTTGTATTCTCTGATCATAAATTCCTACAAGCAGATCTATAGGTCAAGATCCTTGACCAGAATTTGTCGTAAAACAAGCATATAGAAGAGAAAAGTTCCACACCATGACGACGGGTAGTTGCTAACTACCCATAAGCTTAATGCCCAATATCCATGTAGCTCCGATGTTAACAGTAAAAGTCATCTACAGATCGTTGGGAACTTCAAAGGCCAAAAATGGAGAACGGGGCTTAAGATTCTAAAACAGGCCTTCGACGTGACCAGATATCCCAGTTTAAGATAGCTAGAAGGATCTTAGGTCTACATGTCTCCTCAAAAAGGTGTGATTTTGGCCAAAAAATTAGAATGATGAGTGGATTATAAATCATATTGAAGAGATTATAATTTGAGTTCTTGGAATATTAGCAACAAACATTTCTAGCATTAATGTTGCAGTTCTATGATCTTGTCGGCATTGACAAGAGTCGCAAAACAATGAAAAAATATGACAAAAATAGATGAAAAAAGAGACTTGGTGCTTTTGCTGATGTCATGCTCCCGGCCCGAGCTTGCTAGCCGGGGGTCACGGCAACCGCCGCACACTAGTAGGAAACTTGTGGAAGACCCTCCATGAACACTGCCATCCGGGCCCACAACTAAGGGAGATACAAGGCCCGGAAGATGCCAATGGAGGATCATGCGAAGCGCCTTCACACTTGCCCAAGCGTTGGCTAAGACCCTACATACTTGGCCAAGCGTTGGCCAAGCTCATTCACACTTAGTCAAGACCCCCAATGCTTGGCCAAGTGCCTCTGAGGTCGGCCTGGCCTTTGGCCGAGGTCGGCTCGACCTTCGGCGAGGCTCGAGATTGGCCTGACCCAGACTGGGACTCCCGAGTCACGTGACCTGGTCAACCGGGACACGCGTCCCGTGCATCCAGGACACGCGTCCCATACAGACCGTAGGAGGGCCTTTTCTTGGAGGATTTTTAGCCGTTGATCGCCCCGGAAGACCGAGACAACCATCCAACTTCGGGAGAGAGAGATTGGAGGCCTTCTAGGACCTCTCCAAGCCATTAATCGCATGCGTGGAACCTTTACCAGCCTTGGCCGAACCTCACTCGGGCAAGGCTCATGACTTGGAGAGTAGCCATGCCGACACCTCAGCCACTAGAACCATCCGCCCAAGGCTCATGACTTGGAGAGCAGCCTTGGCCTTTCTTAGGGTTGTAAGGGAGGTATATAAAGAATATTGAGAGGAAGATTAGGGCATCTTGGAGAGTATTCAGCATAGTGTTCAGCCACCAAGAGCTTGGGAAGCTTGGCTTTTGTATTCGGCCTAAGGCCTTGGGAGGGCTTTGCCCTATTGTATTCGGTCTTGGGGTTTATCCAAGACTTGGGCTAGGGAGACCAATCATAGTTTCTTCTAGATTATTCTTGTATCTTGATCTTTTGGGAATAGAATCCATCAACAAGCTTTCCTCTATATATCTTCTTGTGTTGATTGTTCTTCTTCAAGCCAAGTGATGAATCAAGCTGCAACCAGTAGACCCACCTCTTGTCTTGGATCCCATGACCATTTGAAGGAGCGTGCCAAGTGTTTTCCAACAAGCTAAGGGTCAGGCCAAGTTGCAGCCAATAGACCCGCCCCTTGACTTGTTCTCCACGGCCTTCCAATGAGGTGAACAGCATCTAGCGTTACCCGTTCGGCCCACATCCGTACACTCTCTAGGCATCCGCAAGGAGCTTAAGACAAGGAATTGGTATGGTAGCTTGGGGCCGAAAGCCGCTCTCCAAGATTGGTGCTTTTATTGAGAGCTTCATTGGAAGATCTCTTCTACAGAGGTAACGCCTACAACCCCAAGAAAAATTTGGATTACATATTGGATTGAGTTTAGGTGCTTTACTTTACATTGCATGCCTAGAAGAGGAGTTTACTTTACTACCTTCATTTTACTTGTTGAACTTGAGAGGGGGTACATTAGAAGTTAATATGCATGCAAATAGTGCTTAAATTTCTGCAACTTATTATTGTCTTTGCAAAAAGAGGAGTGAGCACTTTTATTGTAAGGGTTTGATTAAGCATTGCCGTGTTAACCCGTGGATGGCTCAAGAGGAAGGTTATTGGTAGTACCTCAAGCTATTTGACCCTACCGTTTTGCCAAAAGAAATATTAGGGGCAGCATAAAGGGAGGCTACCGGTAGTACCTTATGCTCCTTCCCCAACTTTGGTGATTTGGAAACTAACATTGCTCTAATCAACCTAGTGGGTTATGAGAAACTTCATGTTGTAAACTTTTAATTGTAATGAAAGAAGATTGTGTTGTGTACAACCTATCTTCATATAAAAGAGGAGGACCGGATCATCCCTTGGGTGATAGCTAAAGGAGGTTCGAAGTAATAACTTGGGATAAAAATGCACGGCTTAAGGCCTTAAAAGAAAGTTCAGCACACTTAAGCCAAACCTTTGAAAACCTTTCTTCCACTCTTGCCGAAACTAATGAGAGCTTAGATAGGTTGGAAATGAGAGTCGGGGAGTATGAAGGGGGAAGGATGTATAGAAGGTTTAATGAAGAGAAGCATTGGTCGCATGCCTCTCGACGGGCCCGAGTGAAGGATCAAGAAGGAAAGAGAAGGAAAGAAAAGAAAGAGAGTTGGTAGAAAAAAGAAAAAAAAGAAAGAGAGTCTAGGAGAGGCCGGAGGGGAGATGCCCGAGAAGAGGAGTATGGCCCTACAAAACATAAAGAAAAATATAGGAAGAACATGAGAAGTGCAGATAAAATAGAAGGCCAATTGATGATGATAGAAAGAGAGTTAGAGAAGGTCCGAGAGTGTATGAAGCTTGGGGCAAGCCATGATAGCATGAGACGACCCGAGAAGGAACTTTTTCATGCTCAAAAGCTTGGAATCCGGGAAGGAGATATGGAGAAGAGAATGGAGCCAAGTGTTGCTGACCGTGGTGAGGATGCTATGGGAGAACCACGGCCTCAAGAGAGCTGCACAACGGAGCATACCTTGTACGCCCCAATTTCAGCAAAGAGCCCAGACCATAACAAATGGTCGAGCATGATGAAACACCCAATGAAGCATCCCAGTAGCGAGAGGCTGGCCAAGCACTCTTGGAGGTCGATGGCAATAAGGATGACGAAGGGGTGCTCAAGGAGTTAGAGCATGTAGTGACAGAAATTTCTGCACCAACTTCGGCAGCCACAGAAATTTCTGCAACAGAAAACTCTGCAGCATGCCGAACCACATGAAGAGGATGATGCAGAAGGGCCCAATCTATTGAGGGCTGAAGCAAGAGGAGGTTCTAGTGATACAGTAACAAGCAATACCAAGAACATCCAGCTATGGGCATCCAAGAACGGACCCAACTCGGCAACAACAATTTCAGCAGCTGCAAAAATTCTGCAACTTGTGTAACAGCGAACCAAGCTAAGGTACCACTTCAAATCCCAGCTTTGGATCATCAAGTTGTGGAATTATATGAGGCCAAAAGCTTGGCGGCCACCCCGAAGAGCAGTAGCAGCAAATCAGAAGCTTTGGCGGGTGACCAAGCCTCCCCACTAGCAGCTGGCAGCAAATCAAAGCAATATTTCCAAACAATGCTACAACAATATGAGTTCAAGCTTGTGTACCAACCCAAGGAAGAAGCCAAAGAGACTAAGGACACTTATGAAGCACTTATTCGCACCAAAGACTTGAGGTAGGACAGCATTTGGAAAGTCGCAAGGTATGATATTTGAGCTCAAGAAATTCATGAATTATTTGAGGCACCGAATGATGCACTTGCACCATGCAACCGAAGGGGTGGACTGAACTTTTGCGTAAGGATGAAAATTGTTAAAGGCCTCGCACATGACCTCACCCAATGGAAGATTAAATATTTTGGCCACATTGTTTGGGGAAAAGAATTGAAGGTTGCGCCGACATCAAGGAGATTTTTGGAATTGGCCGGCCAATATTATGATGAAGGCAACCGGCAAGAAGAGGAGTTCGAAGGGCTACCTCCAAAAATTCGAAGATTGCTTGAAGCTCACCGGGGAATCTTAAAGGAGAAAGAAGATTGCTTGAAGCATGCACGCACGCACGCAGACACACAAAGAGAGAGAGAGAGAGAGAGAGAGAGAGAGAGAGAGGAATTGGTCTGGGCTGGAGAAGGACTATAGATTAAATTAGATGCAGCAATGACAAAAAATACTTATGCATATATGTAAGTTTCTTTTGTAACAGGATCCAAACAAATGGAAGATCCAGATGAGAGTTTGATCAAGTTGCTGGCTCTATTGGTCTGTGTGCGCGTGTGCAAACAAAAGTGTTTGCATGCGTTTGTGTTTCTTTGACACAAATCCTTTTCTGAGAGATGTGATGCGAGGCATACAAATTCAAACCTTCTAATGACCAATGAAGCCACAATTGGATGAGAATTGTCAGTTCGAAAGATGACGCATGAAGCTAGTATTCAACAAGTGAAAAAGGAAACTGCAACAATGTAGGGCATTTTAATTCGAATCTATTTATCTATCATGCCTCAATGTATCCAAGATATATAGTAATGCAACAGAGAAATTAGATGTTATTACTAACTACTATAGTGTCACTGTCAAACTATGATGCTGGCGAAGATGAAGAAGATGAAATTATTGTAAAAAAATTAAACAAACAAAAAAAAGTAACTTTGAATGTTGATCTATCTGTCCCTAGCCCTAAAAGGGTGATGTCTGAACCAAATCCCTCAGCTATGAAACAACCAGGTTGACGAGTTATCTGCCATCAGAGTTTGCACAAATTCTGTTCACTGTATGGCACTCCATTTAACTACAAGATACACAAAGATTATGAGACTACAGGAATATCATGTACAAGGGTTGCTATTAACTGCAAAGAAGCTGGCTGTTGGAATGAAAAGAATTGTTCCCTTGTAACAGTATCTCTGCAAGCGTTACAAGGGGAAAATCATTTGCAGTTATTCAACAAATTCAGGGCTGCAGAGGTACAAGGTATAATGAAGTGCGTTCTGATCATACAATGAATATAAGGGGTCTTTTAATCATGAAAATGTATGTAATTATAGATTGACCCGCCTCTGCATTTTCTGCATCAGCAAACCTGTCCCCTATATATTCATTTGGGTGCCAATTACATGTCATGATCACCAGTAGCACTTGAAACAAACAACAGTTTACATCATAAGTTTCTTGTCGTATGCACACATGAAGGTCTAACTAAACCAACTGATGTGATCACAACCATACCAACATTCAGTGACTATTGCATAGAGAAATTCTCGACTATTGAAAAGATACCATATAAATCCACAGAAGACAGCTGGAGTTATTGTCAGTTCCCAGTTTCATTCTGCTATTGTAGCCTTCGGAAAGAAGAACATTTATTGGAATCATCTAAGTTGATATATTTTACTTTACATATGAAAGCTATAGTTGGTGCAGATGACTTCAGCTTTTATATTACTAGTGCAAGAAAGGAATGTGGATAACATTTAGTTATCTTTTCATAAATCTGTGGCTCAGCTGAAATGAAGTTTTTATCTTTTCATTGAAATGGGTCTTTTGGCAAGGAACTATCTAAGCTGCTAAGGCCCACTTCATGTCATAAAAGAATGCAGCTTTCCCAGACTGCATTGTAGATTGCCAAGTCTTTAGCTTACTGGGGGCCCTCTTGTAATCCATCAGATATGCAATATTTTCTTCTAAGATAAGCACAATCTCCATCTTTAAATACTAATCTTGAGCCACAATTACAAGGATGCATAGTTTAAGAGAGACAAAAGTGTGGAGCAAGGTATCATCTGCAACAGCTCGAAAGTCTAGCCAACAATTCACAACACTATAATCCCAAAACTATCTTCAGGAATGAAAAATATTGCATGGCCATGACCAAAATGATGTTTTCCATCACTGCAAGCATGAGATTTTATGTCCAGATATTTTAGGTCCTTAGAAGATATTGGATAGTTGGGCAGGCAATAAACATAAATTTTTGGATTGAAAGCCACCAAAACACTTCATGCCAGTGATTATCGAACCAACCCGAACCGGCCCATACCAAACTATACCGGTGCTGGCCTGGGACAGCTCAGCCGCTCATGTCGATTCAAGCCCCCATATATAAAATCCTCTTGTTCGCTTCTCCTTCGACTCTTGTTCGCTCTTGTTCTTCGCTGGCCCAAGATGTTCTTTGCTTCTTGTTTGCTCGCACTGGTCTCGCCCTCACCAACCGATGCCATTGCTCCCAGGTAAGCCCCCTATATCTTCCTTTCTCTGCCCCTCCCTCCCTCACCCTCTCTCCTCTCTCTCTCTCTCCCCACCCTCTCCAAGGGTTCGGGTTGTGGTTTCTCTTGCCCTCCATCTCTCTCCATCTCTCCCCCTCCCCCCGCATCAATGGTGGCCCTCCTCCCTAAATTCCTATCCTCCTCCCCCCCTCTCTCTCTCTCCACCTTCATCTCCCCCCCTTGCTCTCTCCCTTTCTCTCCCTCTCTCTCCTTCTCCCTCCCCCTCCCTCTCCCTATTCTTGGTACGCCCTGGAACAGCATGGTATGAACCTGTACCGCATCAAACTGGTTGCCGGCCAGTATGATCTGCAGTACAGATTTGGCGAACCTTGCTCCATGCTTTAAGAAAGCTTAAAGTTGTGCTATTAATAATGATGACAGATTAATTGGAAAGATTAAAAGAATATAATATGGCACAGGAGCTTCACCAAGAATTGAGAATGTGAATCTATCGCATTATAATTTTTTCCAGCATTCTTGTTATATTTTCTCACTGTAGCCATGGAATCATATTCTTGATTTAGTTTCATAATCAACCAAAACGTAAGACAGATATTGTAAGCAATGTTAAAGTTGTTACATGTGTCAGTGCTTGTGATGGGTTCAGACTCCTTAATCATTAGTATTTATTGTTTAATCTATTAGTTTAGAAGGTTATGTTTACATAGACACATTCTATTTGGATCTTAACATCCACAAAAACATCATTTATATAAACCAAAAGTTTTAGCAAAATGCTGGTTATCTTCCTTAATTTGTTTGTCTTTGATGTCTCCATCTGCTTGAGCACTTAGAACGTTATCTTTTTGTTGCAATCAATCTTTTCCATCTCTGTAGCCATAGATTTCTATCCTTGCTTTATTATTTGCACAGTGACCCATATATTATTAATTTACAACCAGCTTTTTTTTTCACTGAAGACAATTGTTTTGCCAATACAAGATTGGCAGGCTGTTAATCAAGTGTAAACGGTTATAGAAGGAATGCAGATCGATGCCACAGCTTTGAGAAGATTTCCAAGCTAGAATTGGAATTGCATGGGCTGTACAGAAACTGACCATACAGCAGAAAATTGATCATGATTTGTTCATTGACAGTCCTTAAAATGGGTCTGGTCAAAAGAAAAGCTAAATCTCTAGGATGGTGATAAGATGATGCAGATCAACTCTCTCTTTGCTTTGATGCTCTTAACAAAGTCCTCATTGTCATAGTCATTTCTCAAAAAGGTCATTAAAAGGTCTTAGGTTGACTGAAAGAGAGCTCAAGACATGTACACTGATGGGCAGTTTAAGATTGTGCCAATCACCGAACATGAAGATCAACACTTGCCATCTTTTCAGCATAACACATTTTTCATCAATATAAAATATGTTAACATCGCACTTATGCTAATTTTGCAATTTGTGTTACTAGTGGCTAGTAAAGGTTGCCAAGGCTAGAAATACAAAACAATGTCCTTTAGTGAACTGCTAGCTTATATTGATTTGTAATTGCAGTTAGTCACCTAAATTAGGATTATCAAAAAATGGTAATTTTCAATTAGGAAGAGTTTTAGATTTATTAGATTTTCTATTTTGTTCTTATGAACACTCATTGCCTTAACTTTAAATAACAGAAATTAGCAAATATATCCATATATTATTGTTGCCCTCCATTATCAATCATCTCATATGAAATGGTCAAAGAGCATTAAAGCTTCCGTGCATGTATGATATGGAGGAAACCAGGGAAGATAAAAATTTCAGAGATCTCAGGAATTTCATTAAAATTGAAGGCTAACCAAAAAACATTCACTTGTATCAGAAATTGACATCCCTATGGAATAGACCAGAACTCCAGAAGGAAATTTTAGATTTTGTGGGAGATGAAAGCTTCTATGTAGCACAATGCTGACCATAAAGAAAAGCCCTACTAGAGAATCACTGTTCCCACATGATTTCGACAAGGACATCTGACAAATGTGAAATGTATAATTTTGCTATAATACTTTGAGTTCTTTAACTTTCAAGGAAATGGTTGAGGATGGATGAATAGCGGTGAAGAAAAGGTGGAACAAGAAGCTAATGGTGAATGTTAACTAATAAAATACTAAAGACAAAAAGTACACAGAGCAGCCAGTGGTTGATAATCAAATGCTGAAAATTTAAAAAATATATATTTTCTCAAATTAATCTGTGACAAAATGTCATTGACCTTAAACAGCTGAGCAGCATTTGATAACTAGGTTATCATCTCACCCATGGTCTGCTGAACCGACCAGTTCCGGTCGGTTTAGCCCGTACCGGACCGGTACCGATAGGCACCAGTCCAGTACCAAGGTAGAAATCGATTTCGACCCAATCTGGATTGGGTCCGAACCAATCGGTTCAAGGGCCGTACTGGTCAAACTGGCTCGTTCGCACCGGTATAGGGGAGTTTATCAAGCGCGTAGCTACAACCACGCGCTAAGTGCCCACGTTGTGGCATTTTTGAAAGTGCCACAGCGCCAAGAATGGCACTTTCAAAAGTGCCACGCAAAGTACGCGGTGCCAATCGTACCGACGTACCAGTAGACATCGGTATCGGTAGGCACCGACCCGAATCGGTACCGTACCGATGGGGCTGGTTTGGCCTGGTTTCGACCCCGTCGTCATTTTTTTTTGGAGAGTTCTTGCACTTTTGGATCTTTTTTTGATGTTTCTATGTTTAGGTTTAAGGTTTAAAATAGATGATGCATCTTATTACTTCCAAATGATTCAAATAATGAGATGAAGAATATAAAACATCTTCAAATTAAGATACAATCAATTACATACATTTAAAACATTCTCGGATATCTAAAATCGGATCGAGTGGCGATGCTTCTCGTCGATATCTAGATCATCAGCATAATAAGGAGGCAAATCAATCCATCCCTCTAACCAAGCGGCGTTGTAGTCTTGTATGCTCAATCTCCGATGAATGCGCGTCGGGTCATAAGAATTCTTGGATGTCTCGCTGAAGCTCTGGCTCTGAGAGATGTTTGTCTTGATAATATGTTTGTGGAGGGGCCCATCCGAATATTGTGCCACCAAAAATCAACCCGTAAGACCCTCCGGGCTGCGCAGGGTAGTAGCTACTGAAAGATGATTCCGATGCACCATATCCATAGGCTAGTTGAGGCCGTCGATAATAAGACTCAGAATTTGATACATCAATGGATCCTACTCCACATGAGAGGTCATCTACAGCTGCATCCTGACCTCCTGAACGACCCCGAGGAGCCCGTCTTCGATATGCAATGGTATCCGACCGGGGTCTATCAGACGATCTACCATGGTCCGTATCTTATGTCGCATGTGTAAACTGGGACTCACCGGTGTATCGAAAACCTTCCTCCAGCTATGTCTCATAAGTAGTACCATATTGTCCTCCACTCCCTCCATGGCTAGCAGATCCATCACCACCAGAATCTTCATCGCTGTTGGTCCAAGTCCCCTCCTTGACACTCTCCATTGGGGTCATTTTCTTTTTTTTTCTCGTTTGTTGGGATTGACGCCCTCTTGATTGAGTCGACTGGGTACTAGAGCGTCCTCGTCCTCGCATATCTTGATTATCTCTCTGAGAGGAAGTATCGTACCAGTTATATGGTGACTGACTTCTCTCTAGCCACGTCCTATCAGCTATAGAAGTGCGTGGAATTTTGCGCTCAGCCTATTGCTGTGGATCGACCATAGCCTCGCTGGCTATGAAGCCGGCTGGTCATCGAGGCGATCCTGGCTCATCAAGTTCGGGCTCCTGCTGCTGGCCCACAAGCCAGCCGAGCATAGGATCATCGTCATCATCTGTGAAAGTCCTATAGATGGAATCTGCATACTTGAGCTCCACTTCCTCCTGAATGCATTTTAGCCTCAACTGCAAATTGTAGTGCACATAAACTACGTCGTTGAGGTGCTTTTGTGTTAAACGGTTCCTCTATTTGCTATGAATGAGGGCAAAGGTGGACCAGTTGCGCTTACAATCACTCGAGGAGACCGTTTGAGAGAGGATCCGGATAGCTATCCGCTTAAGATTTTTTGTGGATCTGCCAAAATGAATACACCATTCAGCTGCAAAAATATTGAAGATAATTACATATATGGTAACCTCATAGTTGAAGATAATTTAGCTGCAAAAATGTCTTGCAGATTTGTATTGTACCTGGATTCATAATTGTCTTGCTCACGACAACTGATCGTTGTCCAAAGCTGTGGCTGCCCTCTTTAAATAATTTGGTCTGTGAAAAAGAAGCTTGTTGTAGTATATTAATAATATAAGATCCGATGTATTTACATATGCTACTAAATCATAGTTATCTCTTCGATACATGACGCGACGACTTCTGGATCAGGCTCTATCTTATAAATAACATTATGCAGAGCATCAAGAAGTTCATCATCCATACCAATTCCACCTCCGTACGGAAATCAAAGATTCAGGTTGTATGCTGCACATAGACGACACCAACTTATTACAATTATATAAATATATCCATTAGTATAATTATCAATATTATCGCTTACCTGCTAGATGCAATTTCCTACCCATTTGGGCTCCCCACCGCCGCTCAATGATGTCGATGTACACGTGGACATAGGCTACATCTGCCTCCATGATCTAAGCCTTTGCCTTCTCCATCATGTGAAACAAAAAGCCCATCTAGGGGTACCTCTCGCTATCCACGGCCCGCAGCACTTCATATAATGGTTTAATAGTCTTGACTATCGCATTGGCTCGCTTCCAGAATGACTGCTTGCTTACCAACTCTTCCATCCTACTTCCTTCAGTGTCGGCCTGGGCATATCTACTTTCCTTCCACTCGGGATGACAAACATCTGACATAGGGCTCCTTTATTCTCGATAAGGCTATCAAGTGCAATGTAGTTTGTAGCAAACCGTGTGAAACCTGATCTCAGAATCTCTCCCCCTGCATACTTTCTCATCAACGAAAGAACCCAAGTATGGCTATAAATATACCTGATGATGCATTAGGCTATCTCCACCGTATGTTGCACCCTACGGAGCTTTTCAATGTCCATCAAGATGAGGTCGATGCAATGTGTAGCACATGGGGTCCAGAAAATTTGTGGTTACCGCTCCATTAAGATCTTCTCAGCCAACTTATATTACGGCTCATTATCAATGATGACCTACACGACATTCTCCTCTCCAATCTAATCAATCACCTCCTCCATAAGTCTGAGGATGTATGAGACGTTGTGCACCTTATCCGAAGCATCAACTGACTTGTGGAAGGTCTTCGCATCACAGTATATCAGAAAGTTGATGATGTACCGCTTTGTCGGACCGGTCAAATCATCACACATCAGAGTGAGCCTATATGTGAGCCACTTGCTCTTATATGAGGCAATCCAATTTTGTAGCTCCTCCTTATTGTTGTCAAGAAGCTCACCATAGATGTCCTTCGGGCCTGGAGGATCGACACCGGGACCGGCAGACCGTATGGCAGAAATGGCAGACTTGTAGTATGTATTGTTTGCAGCATTCGCTGGGATGTGGCTGAAGTGAAACCAGGATCTAATAGCTTGCCACATATTTTTCTTCTTCTTCCACATTGTGTCTACTCTTTGCTGCTTCGAATCTCTTCTGGGGAAGGCATGCAGATCTACATCATGGATTGACGCTTCTGGTGAAATTCCTCCGAAAGACTTCTTTCGGCTAGCAAAACCATCCAGGATAGATGCAATCCGGCCACGTCCTTTGCCCTCGCCCTCCCTGACTGAGATTGTCCTTTGAAACTCTGGATTTTTTCTGCGTCCACCGGAACCGACGCCCAACTCATAAAACGAGGGCCCAAATCGAGCTCGATGCCTCGCCACTTCCTCCTGCTGCTACTGATCATCCAGACTCGCCCGCATAGCAACTTGGATCTGTGCCTCCTCCTCATCTGGACCCTCGACCTCCTGTGACTCCATGAAGTGATAGGAATGTTCTTCTGCAGCTTGGCGTTCCACCTCCGCTTTCTGCTTGGCGGCCCTCTCCTTGGCTGCTTTGATCTCAGCGAGATTTTTCCTCATCAGCTGACGAATCTTCGGTGGGCACTCCGGGCACGCAGATATCTCACGAGAATTACCGGCTAAGTGCTGCTTTAACCTGGTTACCCTCATCCGTTGAAGCACTTATGGCAATAATTGCACTGAAACTAGTGTCGTTCATTGAGCATCTTCCCATGCTCCCAGCCAATATTACGCTCTTGGGGTTGCCTTCTCCTTGATGGCTCCATTCCTACGACCACATTAATTTTTTTTAAAATTTTAAATTATTTTTAATTAAAAATTAAATTTTTAAATTTTTTATTAAATTATAAATTATATAAATTCTGTAAAAATAAAAGTTAATGTCACCATTAACATCATCCATATATCGACAACATATAATGAATTCAAGACGAAATGGATACATTGGACATCATTTCCTATTTTTTGGTAATTTTTGACTTATTTTTTAAGCAATTTAAAAGAAATATTAAAAAAAGAATACGGGGGAAAAAATCTTATCTTATTTAGCTTTTTCTGGATTTTTCTTGAAGAAAAACGACGCTTTCTGACCCTCAATTTTTTTCACGCTTTTGTCTTTGCCTTTCTCTTCTTTTCCTCCTTTGTCTTTGCCTATCCTTTCACCTTGATTCTGTCTCTGCCTGATGCATCGTTCGGCTTTTATAACCGAACACATGCATTGTGGCAGCCATGCTGGACACTGTGACACCACCATATGTGCCACAACGCCTGCCCTCTTCTTTTAGCCAGTGCTGTGGCACTTTCAAAAGTGCCACAACGTATGACACTTTTGAAAGTGTCGCCTGCCCTCCTCGCTGTGGCACTTTTAAACGTGTGAATCGAGCCGATTCGCACCGGTACGGCCCTCGAACCGATCGGTTCCAACCCAATTTGGATCGGAACCGATTCAATGTTGGTACCGGAACGGTGCCTGTCGGTACCGATCTGATACAGGCTGAACTGATCGGTACCAGTTGGTTCAGCAGACTATGGTGCCACACGCTGTAAAAGTGACACAGTGACATTGAAGGAAGAGTGTCACGCGCTGTGGCACCTTCAAAAGTGCAATGGCAAAGAAGGCAGGTGGCACTTTCAAAAGTGCCACGCGCTGTGGCACCTTCAAAAGTGCCATAGCAAAGAAGGCAGGCGGCACTTTCAAAAGTGCCACGCGCTGTGGCACCTTCAAAAGTGCCATAGCAAAGAAGGCAGGCGGCACTTTCAAAAGTGCCATACGCTGTGGCACTTTTGCACCTTCAAAAGTGCCACAACAAAGAGGGCAGGCAACATTTTCAAAAGTGCCATACGCTGTGGCACTTTTGAAAGTGCCACAGCGCAGACCGAAAGAAAAGGACAAGCATTGTGGCACATACAGTGGTGCCACAGCATCCAGCATGGCTGCCACAATACATGCGTCGGCTATAAAAGCCGAACGATGCATCAAGCAGAGTCAGAAACAAGGTGAAAGGAAAATCAGGGACGAAGGAGGAGGAAAAGAAGAGAAAGGCAAAGACAAAGGCGTGAAAAAAATTGAGGGTCAGAAAGCGTCATTTTTCTTCAAAAAAAATCCAGCAAAAGTTACTTAAGGTAAGATTTCTTTTCCCTATATTCTTTTTTTAATATTTTTTTAAATTGCTTAAAAAATAAGTCAAAAATTGCCAAAAAATAGAAAATGATGTCCAATGCATCCATTTCATCTTGAATTTTTTATATGTTGTCGATATATGGACGATGTTAATGGTGACATTAAATTTTATTTTTACAGAATTTATATAATTTATAATTTAATAAAAAAATTTAAAAATTTAATTTTTAATAAAAAAATAATTTAAAATTTTAAAAAAATTAATGTGGTCGTAAGAATGGAGCCATCAAGGAGATGGCAACCTCAAGAGCGTAATATTGGCTGGGAGCATGGGAAGATGCTCAATGAATGGCACCAGTTTCAGTGCAATTATTGCCACAAATGTTTCAAGGAAGGAGAGGTAACCAGGTTAAAGCAACACTTAGCCGATAATTCTCGTGAGATATCTACGTGCCTCGAGTGCCCACCGAAGATCCGTCAGCTGATGAGGAAAAACCTCGCTGAGATCAAAGCAGCCAAGGAGAGGGCTGCCAAGCAGAAAGCGGAGGTGGAACGCCAAGCTACAGAAGCACCTTCCTAGCACTTAATGGAGTCACAGGTGGTCGAAGGTCTAGATGAGGAGGCACAGATCTAGGATGCTATACGGGCGAGTCTGGATGATTAGTAGCAGCAGGAGGAGGTGGCGAGGCATCGACTCGATTTGGGCCCTCGTTTTACGAGTTGGGCGCCGGTTCTAGTGGAAGCAGATAAGATCCAAAGTTTCAAAGGACAACCTCAGTCAGGAAGGGCGAGGGCAGAGGACGTGGCCGGATTGCATCTATCCTGGGTGGTTTTGCTAGCTGAAGAAGTCTTCCGAAGGAATTCCACTAGGAGCGTCAATCCCTGATGTAGATCCGCATGTCTTCTCCAGGAGAGATTCGAAGCAGCAAAGGGTAGACACAATATAGAAAAATGAGAAGAAGAAGAATATGTGGCGAGCTCTTGGATTCTTATTCCACTTTAGTCACATCCCAGCAAATGCTGTAGACAATACATACTACAAGTCTGTCATTTCCGCCATACAGTCTACCGGTCCCGGTGTCGATCCTTCAGGTCCGAAGGATATCTATGGTGAGCTTCTTGACAACAATGAGTGACAAAATTGGATTGCCTCATATAAGAGAAAGTGGCCCACATATGGGCTCACTCTGATGTGTGATGGTTGGACCGGTCCGATAAAGCGGTGCATCATCAACTTTCTGATATACTATGATGCGAAGATCTGCTTCCACAAGTCAGTTGATGCTTCGGATAAGGTGCACAACGCCTCATACATCCTCAGAGTTATGGAGGAGATGATTGATTAGATTGGAGAGGAGAATGTCGTGCAGATCGTCACTGATAATGGGCCGCAATATAAGTTGGTCGGGAAGATCTTGATGGAGCGGCGACCATAAATTTTCTGGAGCCCATGTGCTGCACATTGCATCGACCTCATCCTGATGGATATTGAAAAACTCCGTAGGGTGCAACATACGGTGGAGATAGCCCAACGCATCACCAGGTATATTTATCGCCATACTTAGGTTCTTTCGTTGATAAAAAAGTATGCAGGAAAAGAGATTCTGAGACCAGGAGTCACACGATTTGCTACGAACTAAATTGCACTTGATAGCCTTATCAAGAAGAAAGGAGCCTTACGTCAGATGTTTGTCAGTCCCGAGGGGCAAAAAAGTAGATATGCCCAGGCCAGCACTGGAGGATGCGGATGGAAGACTTGGTAAGTGGGCAGTCATTCTGGCAGCGAGCCAATGCGATAATCAAGGCTATCAAACCATTATATGAAGTGTTGCGGACCGTCGATAGCGAGAAGTACCCCTAGATGGGCATTTTGTATCACATGATGGAGAAGGCAAAGGCTTGGATCATAGAGGCAGATGTAGTCCATACCCACGAGTACATCGACATCATTGAGCGGTGGTGGGGAGTCCAAATGGGTAGAAAATTGCATCTAGCAGGTAAGCAATAATATTGATAATTATATTGATGGATATATTTATATAATTTTACAAAGACGGTGTCGTTTATGTGCAGCATACTACCTAAATCTCCGGTTTCAATACGAGAGTGGAATTGGTATGGATGATGAACTTCTTAATTCTCTGCATAATGTTATTTGAAAAAAAGAGCTTGATCCAAAAGTCGCCGCATCATGCATAGAAGAGGTAACTATGATTTAGTAGCATATGTAAATATATCGGATCTTATATTATTAACATACTACAACAAGCTTCTTTTTCACAGACTAAATTATTTAGACAACGACCAGCTGTCGTGAGCAAAACAACTATAAATCCAGGTACAATACAAATCTGCAAGACATTTTTGCAGCTGAATTATCTTCAACTATAAGACCATCATATATGTAATTATCTACAATATTTTTGCAGCTGAATGGTGGATTCATTTTGGCGGATCCACAAAAAATCTTATGGATAGCTATCCGGATCCTCTCCCAAACGGTCTCCTCAAGTGCTTATGAGCGCAACTGGTCTACCTTCGCCCTCATCCATAGCAAACAGAGAAACTGTTTGACACAAAAGTGCCTCAACGACCTAGTTTATGTGCACTACAATCTACGGTTGAGGCTGAAATGCATTCAGAAGGAAGTGGAGCTCAAGTATGCAGATCCTATCTATAGGACTTTCACAGATGATGACGATGATCCTATGCTCGGTTGGCTTGTGGGCCAGCAGCAGGAGCCCGAACTTGATGAGCCAGGATCGCCTCGACGACCAGCTGGCTTCATAGCGAGCGAGACTATGGTCGATCCACAGCAATGGGTTGAGCGCAACATTTCACGCACTCCTACAGCTGATAGAGCATGGCTAGAGGGGAGCCAGTCACCACATGACTGGTACGACACTCCCTCTCAGAGAGATAATCGAGATATGCGAGGACAAGGACGCTTTAGTACCCAGTCAACTCGATCAGGAGGGCGTCAATCCCAGCAAACGAGAAAAGGAAAGGAAAGGGGCCCAATGGAGAGTGTCGAGGAGGAGACTTGGACCAACAGTGATGAAGATTTTGGTGGTGATGAATCTGCTAGCCATGGAGGAAGTGGAGGACAGTATGGTACTACTTATGAGACACAGCCGGAGGAAGATTTTCGATACACCGGTGAGTCCCAATTTACGCATGATATACAAGATATGGACCACGGTAGGTCGTCTGATAGATCCTGGTCAAATACCATTGCATATCGAAGATGGGCTCCTCGAGGTCGTTCAGAAGGCCAGGATGCAGCTGCAGATGATCTCGCATATGGAGTAGGATCTATTGATGTATCAGATTTCGAGTCTTCCTATTATCCGTGGCCTCAGCCAGCCTATGAATATGGTGCATCGGAGTCATCTTTCAGTGGCTGCTACCCTGCGCAGCCCGAAGGGTCTTACGGGTCGGATTTTCGTATCGGAATATTCGGATGTGGCCCCTTCACAGTCATATTATCAAGACACCTCTCAGAGCCAGAGCTTCAGCGAGAGATCCGAGAGTTCTTATGATCCGACGCGCATTCCTCGGAAATTGAGCAAATATGACTACAACGCCGCTTGGTTAGAGGGATGGGTTGATCTACCTCCTTATTATGCTGATGATTCAGATATCGACGAGAAGCATCGCCATTCGTCCGATTTTAGATATCTAAGAGTGCTTTAAATGTATGTAATCAATTGTATCTTAATTTGAAGATATTTTATATTCTTCATCTCATTATTTGAATCATTTGGAAGTAATAAGATGCATCATCTAGTTTAAACCTTAAACCTAAACATAGAAACATCAAAAAAAGATCCAAAAGTGAAAGAACTCCCTCCTACCAAAAAAAAAACCGACAACAGGGTCGAAACCAGGCCGAACCAGCCCCATCGGTACGGTACTAATTCGGCTCGGTTCGGTACCGGTACCGGTGTCTACTGGTATATCGGTATGATCGGTACCGCGTACCTTGATCTCATCTAAAAGAGAAATTACAGGAAAACTTTTCAGTGTCATCTTTGTTGTTGAGAAAGCAATGCTTGATGAGCTGAACATACATAAAAAACTGGAAATAAAAAGGGATAAAAACTAGTGTACTTTATTTAACACGATAATAAGGATCTTTAGATAGCTATGTCCAGATCAAAGCTTCTCATATTTGAAGCTTTCTATTACTTAACCATATTATAACACTAAGATGTCTTCGAACTCTATCCTTCACACTTGCAGTATTTGATCTTTAAGCTCTGATTCACAGGTAGAATTGTTTTTGATATGGGTTCCACCCTTTCCAAGTGTAAGCTTCATATCATCTTTTACTGGAGTTCTCATCCTATCTTTTCTCAAAAACATTCCATAAAATCCAACTTGCTAGTAGACCCTCTTGAAATAAGCATTCCATAGAAAATTTCTTCCACTTAACAAAGGGAATTCATGAGTACTTGGTATGCTCCACATTGAATAAACATGCAATCTCATATCCCTGGTCAACTCCCTACAAATACTACCATGGTCAAGTCAATGCACAGGTTTAGCATTGAAGATAATACACAATCCATATGAACAAGTCAGGTCTAAGGTCAAGAGATCACTTTCTATTGTACACAGATCGATAATTTCCCTACGGTGGCTTCTTGAGATAGTTTGATGGAAAGCACAACCAAATGTTCATAGGAAAATGGTTTAAAGAGACACCAAAAAAGTAAATAGCGCTAGCAAAGTTGACCAAAACCTTCAAGTGGATTCCACTGAACTTGGACCCAACCCATTTAACCAACACATTCCTTAGCTAGGTCAAATTTCAGGTTAGGAAAGGTTAAATCTTGTTGGGTTCAGAGCTTCAGCTTGAGACAAGTTGGCCCATTGGATCAGCATATATAATCTTAATACATATAATATATATCAAAGATGCTAATCCCTAACTGGACGAGCCTTTTTCCCCTTTCATATCTCTCTTGAACACCTCTCTCATACTCTTCACTTTCCTCTCTTCCTCTTCTTCTCTCCCCTTTCCTCTCCTTTCCTCCTACCCCTCCCCCCTCCATCCCTTCAACAACCAACTGGGCCCATTCTCACACCTCCATAATCCCACCAGCAGCAAAACCCTACCACAACCATATTGCCGCCATCAGTCACCCCACAAGCACCAGTCACCTGCTATCCATTCATCATCTGTCCCCCATGCCGAAGCTATCCATGAAGCACCATCAGATAGTCTCTCATCTCCCTACTGCAACCAATCAAACTAACTTAAGCCACAACTTTTCATCATCCACATTCTCTTCTCTATCTTCCTCTTCACCTCTTCTCTTTCCATCCTTGATATCCAAGTCAAGTCCTCGTGATCCAAATATCCATCAGCGGGTTTAAGCCAAAAAATTGTGGCCCACTAGAAGATATACCCATGTTCAGGTCAAGCTAATTAGGCCTTGAATCAGATGTTGACACAACCCGACCCAACTCATTGTCTCCCATAACAATAAACTAGAAATTATCCATTAGACAATCATATGAATTGTGATACCCAACTCCGCCCATGACTTTGAACAAATTCTGCTTGTTAGAATAGAACATATTGGCAATTGGTGACTCTACTAACGATGGCTACAAACTATTTTGCAACTTTTTTAAGTAAGGCACAATTATTTCAATGCATATTGCCAAATGTACCACACTCATGAGAAAAAACATCTTTTGTCACTTGTTAAACTAATAAATCATTGTTTTTGGCAGACATACTACCCATACCTTTCAACTTCTCTACCAAAAATCAAATGCTCGCTATCTCATGCTCTATAGGCCACCTTGGGTGACAATATTAATGATTAAAAGATTACTCACATTTGATATCATGATCACATACAGGTCTAACACATACCCTTGAGGTGGCAGATTTGATAGACCTAACCACAAAATCTAGGTGATCTGAAACTACTCTCGTTCAATATTGTGACCACACACATGTAACCTTGACATGGCAAATTATGAAAGACTTGGGCACAAAAACCAACTTGACATTAAAGTAAACTTTTGGATAAGGTCTACGACTCGAACATTAAATAGGTTAACCTAAGATAATTCCATAACACAAGGCAGATCAATAGTATATTTGATTGAGTCAACTTGTGTCAATTTGAATTGCATAGATAAAATGTACCAATTCCTATGATGTGGAAGTATGCAATGATAAGTGGATCATCCAACAGTATTTAAAGGAAGTCAAAGTAGCTTCATAAACATGACTCTCCCTCCCCAACCCAAACACATGGACAGCCACCAAAGAAGAATCATTTTCTCTTCAAGAATATGGTGGAGCCACCACTACCATCAAGATTCGAACCCTAGACCTCTACCAAGTGGAAAGGTATGTGCTAAGGCTGGTTGATCACCATACAGCAATCATAAGAAATAGGATTTCTTTCCACAGAGATAGGGGTTTCTAGAATATAAATTAGGGTTTTCTCCAATTCTATATAAAGAAATTTAGGTGAAAATGAAATTAATTTTATTTACTTGGTCATCAAGGTCAATAGGGGTGGCAATTGGAGATCTAACTCAATTACCACTCATTGTATCCTCCTCTCCCTCCTCCGTTAGATACCCATCTCCAAGCCCACCTCCAACTAGTGCTAGCCGTCGCACAACCCTGATGTGATCCTCTACCTCTTCTTCTCCTTTACTGCAACCTCCACTCTAAATGCAAAGCCTTATAGCTGCCAAGGGTCGATAAACTAGAACTCAGTCTACTACCTCATGACCCCCGTCTCCTAGCCCACCTACGGTTATGGACCTCCACTGCCTCTTGCCATCGCTATGCTGCTTGCACACATTGCTATTATATAAGCAAAATGTCATTGCCGCCACAATTTTTTTCTCTTCTTATTCAAGTTAGGTCAAGGTTGACTTAGCTAACCCACCAGCATTTTCAGGTCAGCCAAGTTAGACCTGCTTGCTAGCTAGGTCAGTTTTGAGTCAAGCTATATGGAAGCTAGTAGTAAAGATACTGACCTGACCAAACCTGACCTGATCGAAACCATTGCTACCCCTGAGGTGAACCATTTAACTCGTTTAAATCAAGCTCTACCATCACATTGGGCGCCCAATTGAGTACAAGTCAAATTTTTGGCAGTTCTATAAGGCTGATACATATGTCCATGTCAATAGTTTTGCAATAAGTCTTGTACATGCAAGTCCATTAGAAGTTGCATCCTACTTCTACACTAAGACAGGAATCTTTTCCAAAGTCTCACAAAGAGCATGCTGTTCAACTGTAAAACTGCTTTGGTACTACTTGACTGCAAGCAGTGCTGTAGGGTAAAAAAGAAACTTGTTCTAGAAAATCATTTTAGAAAAACATACCACTTAGATGGAGAATCATTAACCGATACCTTGTACCTATCATATCATAGTTTACTTAGCATCCCAGAAATTTTCATTTAGCCAAGAAATAAGAACCTTGCTTGTTATGCAGACCCTAATAGACTTGAACAGGCAAGAAGTTCCAACATTTGTTACCTGGACTACTCACACCCAGCTCCTAGAATTCATTTTGCATATATAATCAAATTAGATATGCATCAAACAGTTAAAGGCTTATCAAACTACAGCTTCTAATAGAGAATTGGACTCAAATAATGAGTTTGACCCACTACAATAGTGTTAAAAGTGAGCTTCTATTCTTTTTAGAGCTTAATGAAGAATTTAGGTATTAAAAGAACCTTACAAGATGTTACTTTTCTAAAAAGCTTCAGCTAATAGGAAATTTTAGAATTTGGATGAGAAACATGCATATTGGAAGACCTAAACAAATATATCTTTTAATATTTTCTTTTCTATGATCAACAAATACATAGATAGAGATTAGTTAAAACTATTTTTTCTATGTATCCCCATATTTGTCTTTTCTTCTCTTTCAAATTCAAACACTTGGACGCATGTCTAATCCAATTCTCAAGTTCATATACATATACATATACATGCAATACTGGTCCACACATGCATATCCCTCAATTACAGCCACTTAACTACTAATAAGTAATTTTGCTATCCTACAATCAATAGGTTAGGAATACTAATTTTAAACAAATGCAGCCTAAAACAGCAAACAAACATTTCATTACCATCTATTCTGTTACGACTGAACCTTAATTATCTGGCAACCAAACAAGCACTTACAGTAGTTTAACCAGCTATACTCAGAGGTTTGCTGGGAAAGTTCCTAAGGACCAAGTGGCGAGTTTCATTTCTTAGCCTTTAATCACAAGACTCTCCTTCCAACCAGTGAAGCAAAAGGCCACCCCATGATTAAGCCCCTTCACTGCAAAGTATTCCTACCATGGAATGCCGTACCGGCCCGTACCGGCCGGTACGGGCCGGTACGTACCGGTCCGGTCCTAGACCGGTACCGGAACGGCAAAAAAACGGGTATTTCCCGATTTTTTTATCTGAACCGGCCGGTACCGGCCCGTACCGGCCGGAACCGGCCGGTTCGCACCGGTACGATTTTTTTTTTTTAGAACCACAGCGCTGCGCGCTGTGGTTTTTGAAACCACCGCGTACCGTACCGGTACTGGCCGGTACGTACCGGACCGGACCGGTACCGTACCGGTCCGGCCGGCCACCGGTACGCCGACCGGTACCGGTACGGCGGACCTTGATTCCTACCAAGACCCCCTTCCTCCTCTTTACTATGTTTTATGGTAGACTATCCTACCGCTCTATATGACCAAATCTTCATCACCACTTGCTGAATATTTCCACAGACATTCTTTCTTTTTCTATCTTCTGTTGGAAAGATATTTAACATGAGGAATGAATACACTTAGAAATGGCTACACGAAGTACCAACGATCTGTAATAAAGAGTAGGAATGCTTCTAATACTCTGAAGAGTTACAACTTATTCCATTTCTATTCTGTATTTAATATCAGATGACAGTGAAATTAATAGAATTAGATATCTCTTTTAATTCAAGGATGAGCAGAAGCAGTAATTTTCCAAGTAATTGTTATGGTAAAATTATGAACTTCTTATTATAGATTCCTAGTCAATTTAACATGCCTTCTAGGTATGCTTCGATATTCAACTACCGATACCAATCAAAACTAGTGAGGATAATATATAAGTCAAATGGATATTGACAATTAATTTACTAAAATGTTAAGCTATTAGGATTATAAAAAGAAAGTCAATACCAAGTAACATTGATACAGGAAGTGGGGACACTCTTCCCCTCCTAAGACATAGCTGGTCAGATTCGAACCCCCAAGCTTATACCTATTTACACTCGATTAACAGTCTAACAATCTTGTGTTGGTGAAAAAAATGTCTTTAAAATTCAGTTCAGTAACTCTCCTGGTTATAAATTGATGATGTATGGTTGCTATCCAAATCAAGGTTCACCATACCGATGTGTACTACCCTGTACTGGATGTGCCATACCAATACCAAACCGAAGGCATAATGAGTCTCGGTATATTGAACCGTCTCCCATACCGAGTGTACTGATACTGTATCAGCATGTTGCCTGTACAGGGTCCAGTACCGAAATTGCAAACCTTGGTCCAAATAATAAAGTAGGATAGAAATATATAGCCACAATGATGGAGAACATTGACTACAACAAAATATGATGTTCTAAGTGCTCCAAGTAGACTAAGACATTAAAGTCAAAAGATAAATTGAGGAAGAAACCACTATTTCGCTACATTTTCATTGTATATAAATGATGCTATTGTGGATGTTAAGATCCAAATAAAACATGAATTTGTAAAACATAACCTGTTCAAACTAAAATATAGAAGGATATATACTAGTGATCAAGAAGTTTAACATCAAACTGATTATTCTTTCATTATCGATAGCTACTCTTTTCATCAGGCTTTCCTAAACTGATATAGATGGATATATTGTTGTAGGAAAGATTTTCTATGTCAAAATAGAAATATAAGCCTAAAATAAAGAGACAATCGGACCAGTTTCTTTGAGCAATATAACATAAGCATGCTGCATCCAAATCAACAACTTGCCTTCACTACTGTATTACATATTGCTTATCTGCTATCAGCTTAACATTGCTCATCTCCTAACATTGCTTAACATTGCTCATCTCCTAAAATAAAGAATTTCTTGCCGCATCTACTATCAGCTTAACATTGCTCATCTCCTAATAATCTCATTACTGTATTACATAAATTTTCCTTCATTACACAATAGCCAGCAAATTACCTCTCATCGGACTACAACAAATGTTCTTCAAGTCAACAATGTTATATATTTTTCCCTTTCTCCAGTTTTGTTTTAATCAATCACCTAAGGAAGGTTTGAAACCAGTTTAGGTTACAGCTGGTCACATGAAGTTTCAGTTTAGGCAATTTTAGTTGGAGTTTCAGTCAAAAAAATTAGGAATCATTTGGAGTATGGTTTTGTTGGTTCACATGGAAGGTGTAAAATTATGAAAAATTTAAAATTCTATCGAAAACCAGTGAATATACTAGAAAATCATGCTAGACATCAATTTCAAAATTATATGTTAGCCAATTGCTTGATAAATCCACTTATCTAATAAATAATTATGCATACGTCTACAAAAATAAAGTGCATGACTATAAAACTGCATATGGATATGAACTTAATACAACATTTATGATCATACTGTGTACCAAGTATTAACCACTATAATGCAATTTATAAAGTTTGGAAACAAGACAACAATTTGGTATGGCACATCCAATTTGAGCTCAGATGCTCCACCGAAGGGTGGTCGAGGGGCTAGGTCAACTTCGTCTAGACTCATTTCTCTTCTTTCTCCTGACAAAATCTCTCAGAAAACCCCTAAAAGATCTCTTAAACAGATCCTTCACTCTCTTTAGAGTACAAAAACAGGCTAGGGTTATCAATTATAGGTCAATAGTAGCACTTCTAGGCAATTAATTATCTAAATCTTGAATAGAATTACGAACATCCCAATCCCATACTTCGAGTTCAAAACGAAACTAATTGTATGTGGAAATCATGATTTTTCTTGTCTGTCCCATATATTATCTGATATTTCTATTTAATTAGTAAATAAAATTTATTTAAGCCTTTATTTCATCTATTTATATCTTTTTTGAGGCTTAGAGAATATAACTAATTAAAAATATTTATGAATATATGGTAACACATGGATTATTTCAAAAAATTATCAGCAAAAGTAATATAGATGAGAAAAGTAACCTCTTCTTATGACTCAAAAATGAATAAATAAATAAATATGTTCTAGAATTGATGCTAATTACATCAATATAATTAAAGAAACGACCCAATTCATACTCAAAGGCAATATAATTTCTAAAAGTAGCACACATGATTGGTTTCAGTCATTTCTAGCTGAAATATGACAAAAGCTAATCAGTTTCAACTGAAATTCCATGTATCTGAGCAAGAGAATAAGTAATAGATACCATGAATTATTAGAGGAAAAAATCCTACAAAAGGGTATCCACTTCATGTTGAAAGGAGCTAACCATTCATTACATGACAATTGGTTATATCCTGAAATAACAGCATCTCTAATTCACAAAGAAACTGATTTTTATCCATATAGGGTAAAACTGAATAATATGGAAGAGGACTAAAAACAGAACCATGACAATGGGCTATGAGAAGAAACATATTATACAATCGCAAGCATTACAGGTTTCAGGATTTGGTAAACTACAAGCACCTTCAAGTTTCTGCTGTTATCCATGATGAAGATGTTGAAGATAGTAAAGATACTGTACTCTGAGTAATTACGAAGTGCTGAAGGTTGTCATTGTATATAGGTCATAGTTCTGACAGAGATGAATATGCTAAAAGTTTTTTTTTCCTCAGCATTATGATCAAGTACATGCAAAGCATACTCAGGAACCAGAAGATTCTATGTACACCAAGATAGCAAGTAGCATAAGAGAAGTTAAGTCACCCATAGGCAAAGAGACCTGGCACTGCTAATGTTTCTTAAAATGCAAAGCATCTCCAAAGAAAATAAGCACCTTATATCAAACAGAGAATCTCACATATAAATATATGAAATGCCAACATTTATTTGTCAAAAAACAAGCCAATCACAACTCCACCAATATAGCAAAAATTACCGAAGATGACTAGAATTCTTATCTACATGCCTCGAAACAAACAAGATATTCAGTTCCATCCCAATCTATTCAGCTCTGATAATATACACCTGCATGTTCCAAACCAAAAGTAAACTATTACAACCCAGGAGCGGTAAAGAGAACAAACTCAAATATGCTAACAGACAGAAAAGTACCCGAACTCGGAGAGAAAGAAGAAGCAGGCAGACCCAATAACTCAATACAGAATGCCATCAATGACTGGATCTTCCCATCTCACTTTCTCCGCAGTGCTCTCGAAGTCACACACAGAAGAAAACTGACCAACCAATCGAAAAAAGAAAAAAAAAAGATCGAATTTTGCTACTCTCTTTGGCTAATCTTCCTCTTAATCTCCAAAGTCTCCTTCCAAACTCTTCAACAACCATGTATCCATCTCTACTGTCCCGAACCCTGCGAATCATCCTCCGCAGACCGGGTCTGCTGCTGCTGGTGGTTCTGCTGCAATTGACCACTTCCAGCTCCACCCACTCCCCTTCCCTGCCCCATCTGGTGATAGAACTGACTCAAGGCCTGCGGGCTGAGAACCCCAATGTGCCCTTCCTGCGAAAGCCCAAGCTCCAGCCCTGGCAGCTGCTGCCCGTGCCCGCCGAGCAACGATGCGAAGCTCATCGCGCCGAGATTCGCTCCAGGCAACTCCAGCCCGTGCAGGCCCATTCTCTGCATGTAGCTCGAGTCCCCGCCGCTGCCGAGACTCGACGTGGAAGGGGCGAAGCCGGAATTGAACCCGCTGACGGTCGGCGGCCAGAGGCCAGGGTGGGAGCGGGCAAGGTTGGCGCCAAGCATGGCCCAATTAGGCCGGGGGCCGGGGGCTTGGCCAAGGTCGTCGAGCTTCTGGTGGAGGCCGACGGGGGCAGAGGCGGCGGGATGGGACATGGGGGAGGCGGCGGCGGCGGCAGCGGCGGCGAGGGCGGAGGCGGGGATGGTGCCGGTGCCGGTGGCGGCGATGATGGCGGGCTCGGCCTGCTGGAGGAGCCACTGGATGGTCTCGCCGTCGGACTTGTGGCCGAGTTCGCGGGTGAGCTGGAAGATGCGGGCGGCGCAGAGGGCGGGCATGCGGATGCGGCGGCCGCGCCCGTCGACCTTGGTGTGGCGGTCCTTGTTGGAGCTGCGTTTGGGGGCGAGCTGCCGCCTTTGGTCCTCCTTCTCGGCGGCGAGCTCTCTCTCGGGAGTGTCTCTGGCCTCAGTGGTGGTGGTGGGGTCCCTCTTGTCAGACTGGGGGAGGCCCAGGGCCTGGTGGAACCTGGGCACCTCTTGGGGCAACTTGGAGGAGCCCTTGGGATCCATGGCCGAGGAAAAGGTGGGATTTTTACGCAAGAAAACAAGGAAAGGTGAGATTTTGGAGAGTTTGGGTTGAGAGAGAAAGAGAGAGAAGAAGATTGGAGTCGATACAGAGGACTAGGCTATCTTATCATAGGCCTTCTCTCCTCTTCACCGGGTTTGGCAAGGAAGGGGATCGGAGTTGAAAGGGCGGAGAGAGAGAGAGAGAGAGAACCCGGGGGGGGGGGGGGGGATAAAGGACCAAGATACCAACTTTTTAAATTTACTGCCTGTTTTCAAGAATATTTTTGACAGTCTACAGTCTTTTTCCAGCCTTTACCTGGCATTGGGATCCATGAGCTTGGGGGGAGGAAAAAGGTGGGGTTTTTCTGGGGTTTTGGGTTCAAATCTAAATGGGGGAGAGGATCATGCTGGAGCCTGGTAGAGAAATGAAGAAAAGTACCAGAAATCCATGAATCTTTTACTGGTTTTGGCAAGTGAATGACTTGTGTCGAAAGGAGCTTGGAAGGAGAGACGGATCACGAAAACATCTACATACACATAGAACTTTTACCAAAAAATAACAACAATACTTGTTGAATAGATTTTTAAAAACAAATACAAAACTAAAGAGAAAACCAAGATATTGATTTGCAGAATTTCTTGTCTGATTTGAGCTCTATTTCACAAATCCCCCTTCTTTTTCAAGGTGTTGGTTTCTTTTCATCCTTGACCTGTTTGTGGGGGACTGTCCTGACTCCTGACCTCCTATGACTGCTCATAAGACTCCTGCAATATATCGCTTTCCCACATTCTATGGCTTGGATTCCCTTATCCCCCACCACCCCTGAGCTATTATTGCTTACAAAACTTGCAAGCGACTCACCTCAATAAGCATGTACTTGGCAACATATTAGTGGCCTATAGACTTGCTTACTCACCACTCTAGACCCATAATTAGAGGCAAGAGAGAGAGAGAGAGAGAGAGAGAGAGAGAGGAAGGGAGGAAATCAAAAGGAGACATTGAGACCAACAACCACATGAAAATGAGGACAAGGGGTTGTTGCACTTAACAAAGTGGTTTTAATAGTTAATTACCAAAAGAAAGTGGTTTATTTTCCCTTTCTGGAGGGAGTGCCTGACAGTTTTATAGCCTCTTGGGTGCTTCTTCCTGTTTTTTTTCCTTGTTTTCTATACTTCATGTGGGGCCTTGGAGATTTGCATTGGAGGTGGAGGAGAGCTAGCCTTCAGAGGCAGGATGGGTTATTAGAGGGATGCTCACTGCCATATGGCTAGTTTCCTGCTTGTGTTTTTTGGAACAAGCTCATGGCTCTCTTAATTGATGCCAAAAACCAGCTTCAAGAAAATGACATCAAATCCTTCTACCGTCTTTCCCATGATAAAGATGCCTCATTCCCATGGGAAACTTGGAAAATATTTTGTTTCTTTTTTATTTTTAACTCCATAACATTATGCATGCCCATCTCTCTGCTAGGCAAGGAAGACTGGGAAAAGGATAAAAAGGTCATCTACAATTAAGTAGAGGATTGGTAGAGATCATAATTGCCTTATTGTGCATCTACTTGGTGGGAGTTCACAAAGGTAAATTTGTAAATTTTTCATGCATCCTGGTAGCCAGAGGGTCATAGTTATGGTTATTTTTCCTTCAACAATAGAATCACAAGTCAAGGAAGCCATATTGGACGTTTTCACATAAGTCATCGATCTGGAATTTTTTAATTACATTTTTAACTTATATAATATTTGATATGACATGCATATTGAATTATTAGGTCATTTGGAATGTTTTTGAAAATAAGGGTCCTTGGGATTTGAAATATGGAATTGACAAGATTTGAATCTAATTTTGTAAGATTAGGATTTTTTTCTTACATCGTTGCCAACTTTTTGGAACAACAGATCCAATTCAAGCTCTTTTACCAAATAAAAAAAACAGTATGAATCACGTTTCAGCCAACTTTACTATTTAATGATCCTTAAAAGAAAAACTTTGACTTACATGTTTAGGTTTTTGTTGTTACCCCACCATGTCTCATCAAATCTATAAATTGAAAACGCAAGATATCCCTATCGACATCTTAGAGACACGTAGGACCATAATTTGGATGGGTTCAGATCAGATCCTTATTGTATTTACATCCAAACTTGGTAGGAAAAATTGAGTTAAAATTTGGGTTCGGATCCACCAAAATGAGTAAGACCTCAAGTCACATCCAAACATGATTAATAACGAGATTCGAGTATATTTTGAGTTCCCTTAAGATTCAATTAGCATATAATTTTAGTGGGCCAACTAGCCAAAAATTAACGATTTCTGAAACTGAAAAATATCCTCATCTCAGTAACCTCCATATATAATAAAGCTGCAGTAGATTGCAACAGAAAATAAGTACGATATAGAAAGTAAATAAATTAAAATTATAGAAATAAATCCAATCATTTTTGAGACAGACTAAAATATATATTTATATGTAGTTTAATTAAAATATAGTCTATCAATTGAAATTTTGGAATTGATATAGCAACAGCAAGAGTTAAGAAGAATATACATGAGAAAAAGATGTAAATCCAAATATAAATAAAGAGAATTAATACAAGTCATGCAGCCAATTCTCTTTATATTCATGTTTAATCCAATAAGAAATCAAATCCTACAATAGAATCTAACTTCCACCAAATAAGATTACCAAAAGCATAATTTGGATTTGTACTCAATTATTATAAAATAATTAGACTGGATTATGAAATTTTCGATAGCATTATACCTCTAGAAACACCTAGTCATGATGCAAGTGGATTAGATACACACTGAATCTATGATCAGATGAGAATATCAAAACCCTAGCTGCCTACATATGAGGCACGTGTAAATTGTTTCTGAAAGAAGATATTTTTTTTATCTACACATTACATTAATTAGTGTCTCTATCCCATGAACTAACTAGTCTAGAACAAAGGAAATTTAGAGATAGCATTGACCAATTTTTTTTCATCTCCTTGTCAAATGTGATCTTCTCTCTCTCTCTCTCTCTCTCTCATACAACTGTTGCTGTGGAGTAAGTCCTATTTGTGAAGGTTGATAATTATGGTGGGAGTGGGCTATGTGTTAATTGGCTCTTGGACTAGTTGTCACGAGTGCTTCCCATGATGGAGACAAGTGAGTGTCCCCTTCTTGAAAGCCTCGAGTGGAGCTGAGGACAT
Organism: Phoenix dactylifera; assembly: GCF_009389715.1. Lineage (NCBI taxonomy): Eukaryota > Viridiplantae > Streptophyta > Magnoliopsida > Arecales > Arecaceae > Phoenix > Phoenix dactylifera. The sequence continues at coordinate 6,520,230 of NC_052400.1, forward strand.
ATCGCTCCAATTCACATGAATTCAGAGCATAAACAAAAGAATCTCACTTTATATGCTTTGAATGGCATCCATGGTCGGCTTTGCGTATCTGTATGAATCATTTGATTCTCCTTGCCCAATCTTTCTTTTCTAAAGCTCTTTGAAATGAAAAGTGGCGCCAATGAGAGCTTTCTTAACTCTATCAAGTATTAACCACTTGAGCCATTCAAATGAGATGTTGTACACTGCACCTTCATGAACTATTACTGAAAAGAAATACATTTTTTCTTCTAGTTACCTTTCCTATAGATCTTCCTATAAATAAAACTTTAAAAGGAAAAATTTATAGGACTGTAAATTTTTTTTTAATGATTGATATTAAATAGCATCGAAAAATTCTTGCATAGAAAGGAACTAGAGCTCAGCACCTGCGATGCATGCAAGCTTGGGCATTGTAAGCTCCTTTTCTTTCGTTTGTCTTTTTTTGGCTAAAACGGCAATATCATATATAATGTGTACGGATACAGCCAAAAAAATCAAAAAACAATACATCGCAGAGAGCACTAAGCAACTCCGCGAAAAAAAATCTTTTTTCTTTCGTTTGTCTTGAGAGATGGCATTGTTAGCTTCGAGAGTCGAGCAACCTCCAGCATGGTTTTAACACGCATATGGAAGGCTCTAGAATCGAACGTGAATACAAGACTCCAATGCTTTTCCATCATATATAAGTAGAAGAGTAGATATCCAAAAGGAGAGATATTAACTTAAGAAGATGAATAATTTTGAGTAGTGCATCTCCTGCTTGGCAACTAGAAGTTTTGGGTTCAGTTCTTAAGTAGTGTATCAATGACAATCTAGACTTGGGCAATTAGCATATGGGTAGTTTCCCTCCTCTTCTCTTAAAACACTAAAGATGCTGAATAACTGAAATTATTGAAACTAATTATACTTACGAGATTTTTTTAAAAACTAATGTTACATGTGATTTGCATTCTCAATTAGTAAAATATCGAAACATGCTATTAATAGCTAAAGGACTCGCAAGTAGTTCATCAATAACATATGATCGAGGACATCCTGGAAGACTGCTTGCATGCACCCACCTAAGCATGTGTCAAAAGATTTTCTCTCCTGCAAAACCTAAAACTGCATGCAACCAATTTGGGCAAGAGTGCATAGATCTTGCACCACAATGGTTTTGTCATAGGTCACAGAGCTTGGGGCCATGGTTGCCCCCATCCAGTAGAAGAGGCTTGATCTCAATTAGATCACATCCACCCTAATAAGAAAATTTTGACCTGACACCTTATAATGTAGTGACATGCAACTCCTTTAAAGGGATCATTGCAAACTGTTTCATGACTGCACTAATTTTGATCTTAGGGGGTTACCATTGGGTCCTTCAACAGGCCAATGTATTGCATCTTGCTGCGTTTATTTTCCAATTGGTCATCTTCTAATGAACATTGTAAAAAATTGAAATGGCATAAACGTATCAGGTCGTACTACTAGATTGGTGCAAAGATAAATTAAACCCACTTAATCTCAACTATTATGTCAAAAATTGCCTTAAGCCATCATCCATGGTCCTTGAGCTCCAATCTATGTTAAAGTAATGCTGTGTATCTATCTGTGAGCTACCATGATATGTCCCTTTTTAATAACAATGCCCTTGAAATAGTTTAGTTTTTGGTAAAGGAAAAAAAAGCAAGTGAATTTTTTTAGCTAAATTTACAAGTTTATGTACAAGTTGTTAGCTTTAGGTGCCATGTGATGATGCTTTTTGTTAACCACCGCACCGAACTTTACTTCAAACAAAGGTTTAGAAGGTCAAAGTAAGATCACACTACGCTTAATTATATTAAAAAGAAACAAGCTAAAATTAGTTTGGAAGGCTATACATCGTGCGCACATCAACATAAATTCATTGTAATATTTGCAATGCACTACCTTTTTATCTCAGATGAAATTGCAATTATAGTATGGCTCCTACTTACATGTAACCAAATAATCCCAATAATAACAATAATAAAAGATACTTCTAGTCATTGAACTATTGTATGGGTCTAATTAATCGAAAACTTGGATATAATTACATAGCGTAGAGTTAGTCGGTGCATCACTTAGATGGTTTGAGACTGAGATCTCTTTCCTTTGAGCCATGTCCCATCTCTAATCAGCTCCCTCTTAACGGTTTCAATCAGATTGTATTAATAGAACTGACCCGAAAAAAGAGAAAAAGAAAGCACTACCTCGTATCAGTCAGCCATAAAACCACCACCACAAGAAAGTAGGCAATCCCTCTTCTCCCTTCTCCTGCGGCCCGAGAACATAAGAAGGCTATCAATAGAGCACCAACAAAGAGACCATAACCAGAGAGAAAGAAAGAAATAAATAAAGAAGGAAATAGCAGGCCCCCCTCCTTGATTGGTCATGAACCATCGACGACTACACTAATCTCACCACTCTCGAGCAAGCCGTAGAACAAAGCATAACACATCCCAAAAACACGAGAATAGAGCAAAAAGAAACTACCATGCATGCGAGATAAGCAGACTCCGAGGTATGACAAATAGATTGTGTCATAAATCATGGAGAGGGACGAGAGGAGGGGGATGGATAGTACCTCTTTTTCGAGCGAAGGGGAATGGGGTCGGCCGGTTGACGCCGCAAAGGAGGAAGGAGGAGAGGAGATTGCGCCGCAGAGGAAGGAGGACTAGAGGAGGTTGCTCGATGCCAGAGAGGAGGAGAATGGGGTCGCCCGGTCGGCGCCACAGAGGAGGGAGTAGGAGAGGAGGCTGCTCGGCGCCGGAGAGGAAGGAGAAGGGCGGGACAAGGGTCGGCGCCAGAGAGGAGGGAGGAGGAGGGGGCAAGGGTCGGCTATTAAAGCTTGATCGATCGAGGATGGTGGAGAAGGGGGCGGCCGCGGGTTTTGATGGAAATTTGGTTTTCAACAATGCGAATTAGCAACGTCTTAGGCCAAGTCTACGACGATGCTAATAAGCGTCGTAGATTGCCGACGCTTTTTAAAAGCATCGGCTATTTTTGGCGCTAGACTAGAAATTGCCGACGCTTGTAGAAAGCATCGGCAAAAAAGCATTGGTAAAACTTTTTTTTTCCTGTAGTGAACCATCAATGCTTTCTCCTGTTCGATTATATCTATTCATGCATGCCTCACATGAATCTCATACATTTATATAAAATTAAAGGGCTTGAGAGACCTAGAAGGAAAATTTGATTGCAATTTTGAGTAGTCCACATCACCTAGAACTTTTATTCTTGTACACATTGAAACATAACTATGTGCAGAATAAATAGAACTATGTAAGAAACAAGTGCAAATGTGTGCAAAAAAATGCATGTGTGTGTACAATATTGTCCTAATCGTGTCCAACACAATATAAATGCTAAATATAAAAAGGCCAAATATTAAAATGGTAGTCAAACAAAGGACTAGTTATTAAGTTCCAATTTATCAGTTAAGTTCACTAGGTCTAGTTTCAAGTATGTTGGTCATTCTTGGACCTACAGTCTAGCTCAAATTGATGCTTAGATGTAAGCTTCCAAAAATGAATGGAATGATCCTCAAATGCTTTTTTTTTGTCAACAATAGCTTGAGCAACAATTGTTTAAATTGATTTTTAAAAACTTGCAGTACAACCAAAGGGATCATGCGATAAAAATTAATGGTAAATAAGAATTAAGGATTTGTTCTTAAGGATTTGTAAAGTCAAGAGCCATATAATTAAGACAAAATTATCAACGTTATGATTTTCTTGATTAATATTTGTCCATGTCATAATTTAGATTGATTGAGACTATGTGTTCAATGACTTGAAAACATGCGAAAGAAGTTAAAGAGGAGAAGTTTATTTTCTCAAAAAAATAGAAATAATGAAAAGATAATGGACACATCAAGATTAACGACATAAATCTAGTTTATAGTTCACTAGCCTTATTTCTATTTTAGATTGAAGTGCCTTAGTTTTTTTATATGTACCACTTCATAATCCACTAGAGGTCATGATTAATAAGGTAGAACCTTATCTACCCAGACAGGTTACTCTTTGAAAGTAAGGAAGCTGACATTAACATTATTTTTTTGAAAAAGATATTAGCGATATTTTTTGTATTTTGCACGAAACATTCGCATGCTAAGGTGCATTTCTTGAGTTTCATCTATCTAAATAAATCAACAAACTAGATATTAAAAGAGTTGATTGCTAGCTAGAAGGCAGGTTCAAAAATGTTATTTGTCTTCATTAACTCCATGATTCAATTAACTTACCGGTTCGCTTCAAAGTGATTGGTTGGTCTTCATAATTAGCTCTATATGTTAGTTTTTTTCTTCTTTAGAACAGAAACAGGAGACAATTAGCACGCATCATCATATTAGCCAACCATATCAATAATTAGAATTGTGATTTGAGGAAAAAAAAAGCCAAAAAGCCATGCAAAAACTGCTATGAGTTGCTATAATTAGTGCAATAATGAATCATTATATAGATAGCTACAATTCAAAATTAAGTTAATATATTACTAAGCAACAATCATTGTTACTAGTCATTATGGGTGCATACAAGGTTCCAATAATAAAATATATAAACTTCCACATTGCTATAGGGACCATCATGTAATCCAGGCCTTTCTAGATTGAGATTATTTAAAAGTTAAAAAAAACCTATTAGAATGACTGTTAGTATCTGTTATTAATATATTTTCTACTTGGACTCTTTCTTTATGGATGGAGACTTCCTTTACATCAGGGCTCTTTTGATTGCTCGAAGTGTTGAAGTGCACTTTTTTTTTTTGGTACAAGTAGGAGTCATAGACTAAAACACAATGAAATAAGATTCAGCATTCTGTAAACCAAGAAATAAGACCCCTCAGCTATAGAATAAGATAACAGAATACAATGAAAAAGGAATTCGAACACCTTGTCAAAGAATAAAATCCTGTTAAAGTGCCGTTAATATTATAGAGCTCTAATACAACCGAATGAAAATAATTCTTCTGAGTGTAATCCCATTATATCTCTATATACCATAATATCCTGCATGCATATGGAGGTATAAAAGAAATGGGATAAAATTGCACTGCAGGGTGTGATGCTGCATCATTATATCATTTATTTTAAAAATAAATAATATATTATTATTATAATAATAATATATTATGCACCATATAAATATTATATTATTATATTTTATAAAAAATAAAAAATATTTATTTTCAAGATAAATGATGTGATAGCCATCTACCCGGGCGCTAAAGTTGCACCAAACTGGTAGTCAGCATGTCTCAATCGCAAAAAGCTCAATGGTGCCCGAGAACGGAGAAGCAGAACCACGTAGCCTTCTCTTTTTGTTATTCTTTTTTACAAAAAAGAAAGAAAGAAAACAATGTAGCCATTAAACCAAGGAATCGCACGGACCAATCACGGGGCTCTCAAATAAATGGCATCGTCCCCGGATGGGAAGGGATAAGAAGGACGTCACCGTTATCCTCTCTCTCATGTCACCTGTCACCTGTCACCTGTCACCCCTCTGCTTCAGCTATCCATCCAAAGCCTACGCCTCTCTCAACCACTCCATTCCATTCCTCGCCTCATGCTTCCAGCTGAGGACGTAAACTTGGTCCTGCTCCAAGGGAGCAAACAGAAGCATCAATGAGTTGGATGATCGACGTCTGTCCATGTAAAGCTTCGCGACGCAGCTTGCAGGGCAGCAGGTTGCTGTAATATTAATTATAACAACTCAAAATTTTATAAAAAAAATTAGTCAAAAAATATTATTTAAATATTTTTCGTTCTATATAAATATCTAAAATATATTCTACGCATGGCTGCTTTGAGACTATATACATATATGTATATATTCATATTGAACTTTCATTTTTTTTAAAAAAACAAATAGCTTACAAATCCCATTTTAATATTTGGTGATATTATACTGTGATATTGTCATCTATTTTGTATTTCTTCTACCAATATCATAGTTTTTGCAACCTTGAAATGCAATTTCTAGACCTAACACTTGATGCCAGCGTGATATTTCACTTCTATTATGGGGATAGCCTCTTACTGTTGTTCCCTGTGATAGGTTTGTTACTTTGTTGAGACATGGAAGCTTCAAGTGCATTCTCGTGGGTGGTCTAGAGCACAATTCAATGATTGATATTATGAGCAGTTGCATCAACTTTTTCAAGACTTTTGCTTGAGGCAATGTAGTCTTCTTAAGAATGGAGACTTGCAAAAATACTCCAAGCTTCTTGTGAAATAAGACTTTTGCCAGATCTATTCAAACCCAACTTTAGTACTGGTTGTACCACGAATTGAGTAAAAACTATGAGAACATACTTTATATGGGTAGATATAGTATCCTGCTTGCTTCGGTTTTTAGTCAAGAATCAATCAACATTTTGTGCTAAGAGTATATTATAGGGTTAAATACTTATTCGGAAGAGATCTTTTGGAAAAATCACGAGTCTATTCCTCTCCCTATTTGTCAACTTCTCTTTTCTGATCTTATTAGCTATATACATGCTTGATCAATATTAGTCACCATTGTATCAAAATATATATATATATATATATTTTTCGAGGCCTGAAGAGGCGATTCTAGTTTCAAACCCTAAATATGGTATTTATAAGTTAAAAGAAGGTGCAACTAAAAGTTTATTCAGGGATCGAGCTCCATTCTGGATGCGGTGGAATGAATATATGATGGCAAGCGTATGAAATCATCCACTCATCAACTAAATCCGTGGCTTACTATAATAATAAATAAATAAATAAATAAATTGATAAGTATTGCTTCTCCTGGCAATTAAGATCACAAGAATAACCTTAGGGTGACCTAAAAATCTGAACTCAAGCTAAGGTAAAATAGAGCTCACGGGGTTCTTATAACATATATAGGATTCACTCAGCTGCTATTGAATCAGTGCTAAAGATATTCACCAAATAGATCTACATGAATGTGGCTTAAAGCTTTGCACGTTCCTTGATTAACGCCTCCACCAACCCTTAGAGGAATCATTTTGAAATCATGAAGCACCTTGGTAGATCTCAAAGAGTCTTAAAGTTTGAAACCTCCAGCCAAGGCAGGAATCATGGTGACAGCCATCACGATCTCAAAGTCAGCTCCATGGAATCATCAGGACCATAACCCCACCCTATCTGCCTTGATAGCCGGAGAGAATTGAGCACCTTCTCCACACCAAATAAAATTCTCCTCCCTCGCCTTATCTTTTGTTTTCTAATGCTTGATTCCTAGTACCCCATTAGTCCCACATTTGTGTACCCTGGCTCTCTATGGATCATCTGGTCCCAGGGGGCCCAAATATCTACCGGACTTGGACCCAGCATAAACCCAAGGTTGAGTCAAAGTGAAACCGGATTAGGTTAGGTATGGGTTAAAATATTGAACCGGATGGGTCTAGCCGACTGGACCCCTAGCTCTCTTGCTGATTAATGGTGAGAGGAGAGAAAATCTCGGAGGATGTAATGACCCACTATTCCGGCCTAATGGGTCAGCCTCAAGAGGCCAGGCCCATTAGCATTTGACTATGGTTGACCGATCGAGGTCGACTGAGAAGAAGACTCCCAATCTCCTCGATCATGTCGGACTCCGAGAGTTCGGGGTGATCCAACCACCAGCCGGATGAGATTAGGGACTTGGTTGATTATGCTGACCAGATAGATATTCAGCATCTTTGGATAAAAGATTTAAAATTTCTTAGACGGTGGAAATATGATAAAGAAAGAAAGTGATGGGAAGTTGAAGATAGCTTCGTTAATCCAAAGCAGCATACATAATTGCTGGAGCAACCTCCAGATAAGAGTAGGAAGAGGTGAACTCTTCTCATGATAAGGGCAGCCTTATTCTACTACTCATGAGAACAATTTCCTTATTCTTAACTACTAAATCTAGTGCCCAATCTTTCCTTAATAGAATCACTGCTGGATCACTGCATAGCTGGATCTTGGACTCAAATCAATTTGCCTAGCTACTTGGGTCTGACTCCTTGTCCTCAAGGTTAAGATGTAGAAACTTCTGCTTCAATCTACTAGATTCTCTCTAGTTGCACCTTCTTTTGGTGGGTTAGCTCAATGAACCAATGCCTCTGTGACAAATTTGTTGCCAACTTGATCCCAAGTGTTAATCAAGCAATTCCTGTGGCTCAGGTTTAAACAAAATTTTTTTCTTCTGATATCTTCTTCTTAAACAAGGAAAGATGAAACACTGGGTCCAACCTTGACCCACTGGGTAGGTCCAGTTTGGATGCCAACTTGTCTATTGGTTGGATAACCTCCAAAGGGCCAAGATATCTTTGAGTAAGCTTCTGATTCTTTATGATGAGGAGATCCAATATTATATCTTGCTGTAACAATGCTATTATGGTTTAATTCCTTATTATATACCTAGATGTTTGATCCTTAGGATGAGAAAATAGTCTTCTAGATGAAGCTCTAGCCAACTTTTGATTTTTAAATTTTCAACATGAGACTAATCACAACACAAGGGATGAGAATTCTCCCTAATAAAACCATTCTTTTTGGCATCAACTTTGTTCCTTTTCCTCCTATATCTAATATGATAATATCTTAAGATTCACACATCTTCAAAATTATTTTGATTCTCCTAATATGACCAAAACTCAATAACTTTGGACAGCCGCCTTCAGACACCAAGCTACACATTGGTCCTCTTTGGTGTGTCATAGTGGATGCTACATGTTGATTGATCATGGATGCCTTATATATGCCTCCACTTGGCCAATCCCATGGGAAAAAATTCCATACCAAGTTGGAGGCAATGATGTCAAACCATTGCCATCAATCGCTTGTCAATAACAAGCTTGACAAAGCCATTGTTTATAGCAAACGCTTTGGAGCTTTGCCCAAGTAATTAATCCTGAGAAAACCTCTCTGTGAAAAAGACCCCAATTCTATATGCAGCAGGAAGGCTGGATGGCAAAGTTGATGGTGATTTGGCACAACTAGAAGCTACTCTGAAAGGAACAGATTGACCTTTGGGTGCATTATATCATAGAATTCAATGACCCTTATAAAAGCTACTCTGACCAAAGCAGGGCTTGATTTTGTTTCTTGGATGCCAAGTTGCCAGCAAAATTGCGAGAAATTATTGGCTGGATTAGATCCATCAGCTCAATGGCGGATCAGTCCAACCACAAACCAACATGCACAAAGTGGACAAAAAAGAAACAGGAGGAAAAAAAAAAAGGAGCAATCAGGTGTGTTTGTGCATGCTGGTTTATGGTTGGATGGATCCACCAACTCAACCATTGGATTTGGTCCAACTAAAAATTTTACCAAAACTAGAGGTAAAAACTCGGTATATTGGTACTAAACTTTTAAAAGTAAATCATACAAAGACAAATGGGTGCATGGAAGACTAGTTGTCACTAAGGGTAACCTACCTTACTGTTTTTCAGGCTAACAGCAATTACAGAACAACCAAGAATCTAACCAACAGTTCTGCTAAATCATTGTAAGAACTCAAAAGTTTCATCCCTTTCGCAGCATTACCCTGAGACACCACATTCCCTCTTCAATAGCAGCGCCTGAAGCCAAAGCCCAACCTCAAAATTTTGATCAAGTTCAACAGCGCTGCATACTCAGCCCAACCTCAAGATAACACTGAATCTTCTTGGATGCCAACCATATATATCCAGCAAAGTTGGAAATCATGCTGAGGAGCACAAGAACAATTAATGTTGGCATTATAAACAACACAACCCTTCTCCTAACCATTGCTACAGACATTGAGGAACGCAAGCCACACTTTTGGGTTCAGGCTCATATCCTCACAAGAAAGAAAGAAAAAAAAATGCAGCCACAAGTCATACAGAAGACCTGATGGTGTTTGATTAACTTCTCCCAGTCCCCAGCTCATCTTTAGAGCTGGTCGTTGGCTCGCCACGGGCACATCATTGAGCCAAGCCAATATTTGTTTTAGTATAAACTGCCTCCATTTGGACCATCAGTCAGCAACAGATGATGCCAAAAGACTGAGGTCCGCTTAGCTTTGATTTGCTTTTGGAAAGCCTTAAAAGAAGGGTTAGAAACTCTTTTAGGCTATTTTGAAATATTTGATTAAAATTTTGAAATAATTTTCTAACTTCTCTAAAGGCTGAAAAAAAATCTATTAAAGAATAGCTTTAATTTAGAGCTTTCGGGCAAAAGCTCTATTTGAGATAATGTTGGGAAGCTGTTTTTTTAAACACTCACTCACCTAAATGACCCAAGTTTGATTCCTGACGTTGGAATATTTTAATTAAATTTAAAATACCTTTTATTATCATAATCATTAAATTGGTATCTTTTATTGCCAAAAAATAATTATATTATTTAGTATATCTATTAGATTAAAATATAGAAAATTATATATTAACAATACTTTATAATAATGATTTTTGATAGTACAATATAATATAATATGATAATAGTAATGTAATATTATATTATATAATACTATTATCGTTGTTATCCTGTTATAGTAACTATAATATAATAAATCATATTATTACTTTCTAATAATATAATGACATAATATGTTATAATATTATATTTAAATAACAATATTATATTATTAGATTATAATAATATTATAAAAGATAGTAGTTTTTATAATAAGTATAAAAATATTATTTATTAAATTATTTAGATTAAATATTAAAATAGATAATTTATATCTTTAAAGTTTTTGGGATTACAAACAATTAGACTATTTAAATCACAGTATAATATTCTTTATTGTTACCTTCTAATACTTAAACTATTTTCTCAGTTTGGTTAGTAAATAAATGTTAAAATTTTATAGCATCTCAAACACGTTTTTACCAAACTTTTTAGTAAAAACTCTACTAGCATCTAAAGTTCTAAACTCTACTGCAACACCAAAGGAGGCCTCAAGCCTAGCTTGCCATCCTTAAGCTTCTTCCCTCTTTGCAGCTTTAGCAGAGTTGGCCCAACATGGTTGACACACATCCAATGATCGGCAAACCTTTTGGTGCTTGTTGTGGCCCAATAACTGCTGAGATTTTTAGAGATAAGGATGCAATTTATGATTTTGCACCAATTGACCAAAAAAAGTGATGCTTCCACAAAAGAATAAGTAGCAAGCTAGATGCCCACAATAAGAAATGCATTTTCTTGCCTTACAAATCCTAGTGTCTCTTTTGCTTTCTCTAAATGTGGCTTGTCACTTGTATGTTTCTGATGGAACATTTGGAAATGGACGCAAGAAATCTAACATTCTAATTCCCCTGGCTTTTCACAAGGCATGCAAATTGGTCAAAAATATTTCAACTTGATAAGCAGACCTATATGATCAGTGACATGGTTCACTCATTTTAAAAGAACTAATGGATTGTTGGCTACATGCTTTAGCAATAGAAAGTTATCCCTGTACTTGCGCTCAAAATAAGGTACTTATTTCTTACTAGTAGAAAACTTGCTCTAGCATGCTTAACAACTTTTTCAGATTTCAATCCACAGATACATCCATGGATTGAATCCTTTTAGAATCATGTAAGATACAACTCAAATGCACTGAAGCCTTAAACCCTCGAGGTGCCAAGCTTTCGCTCGAAGAGGCGACGCAAGAGATAGACTTGCAGCACGCTAGCTCCAACCAATGCCGCGGATTCAAAGAGTGATTTGTGAATGGTCCTCTTGCTCATGTCTTCATTAACTACAGACAAAATCAACAGAGTATAAATCATATGATTAAGGTGCGTTGGTTATGCTTCTGAAGAAAAAAAAATCATGCAAGATGATTATGACTTGTGTTGTCCAATTAAACAGGTTTTTGACTAATTAGATTGATCACATTTTTGTTACAAGTTACTAATTTATCATCATCAACCCCTCTTCCCATCAAATATGGGATCGGCTAACAAATGAAACTCTTAAGTTGTAAAAGCTCCAGGGTACAATTGAGCAGACATTACAAGTAATTATCAGGCTGAGATCAACCCTAGAGTTATTGGTATCAGCTCCTGTCAAAGCAAATTTAGGCAAGAGAAAACCTATATAAAGCCTAAATTGTTAGTTTTACAAGGAAAATCTACCTCATCTGTTGCAAATTAATCTCATGCAACTAATGAACCCTCCAAATCCTGTTTTTTAAAACTTCTATTGAAAACACATCTCATTTTTTAAAATTTCTATTGACTATTTTTTGTCCTTCAAGTTCACAAAACAATTACATTCAATATATGGATCAGAGGCCATCCAAGCATGGCACCATAAGTCTCTAAGAACTAAAACAAGAAAATGCCAACGTGTTCCAAAAATTTGAAGAGAGCCAAAACGTACACATAATATGCAAAATCATGCATCTACAGTGTTGTGATCTGGCACAACCTTTACCACAGATGGAAATATAAATTGCATAAGATATACCTAGAGCTTGGCGGTATGACTGAGCAACCAACCAATGCTGCTCAAACTGTATGCCGTTCAAAGCTTCCTCTAGTTTTGCAATTTGCTCAAGTAAAGGGGCAACATGCTCTGCATATATAAGAAGAATAAGAAGAATAATGGTCTTCATCCTAGGAGGGGAAACACAAAAAGCAAACTGCTTACCATCTTTTGCATGTTGGTCAATGTATGAAAAATGATTGAGATGTACATCAAAGTCTATGGTTCCATGATATGGGGATTTGTTGGTAAAGCAGAAGCGATGGAGACCCTTCTTCTGAACTACAAATTCAAACTTTTAACTTATCTTGTTACGAAAATCATAAATTTGAGCTCCATTGGGATCTCTTACCTGTAGCAGTCAACAAATCATGAAGTCACTGGTAGCACACTAAAAGAACCAGACATCTAAAAACATAATATCGTATGGCATGTTTTCCAAAGCACTAGTCTGATTTATGTGGCTGCACAAGAAAATATTCCAACCACAGTCAAGATTGTTAATTTTGTCCTATCAATGCCCCCAACACACAAAAAGAAGTCAACAGTGATGATATCCAACTTGGATGACCCAACATTTTTTAAATCATTGGAACATTCATCAAAGATTTTAACATAATGTGAAACCCGACTTATGTGTAGGTGAGTGTGTGCAGAAGCCGGCAGGCAGATGGGCACAGTACACATGCATGCATGCATATGTGGCACAAATAACATCAATATGGACAGGGAGTTCACTTACCAAAAACTGATTATTTATCTTTAACAACAATATGAAACAAAAATGTAAAAAAAAGGTAAAATCATCTTTATTTTCATCATTTTAATTCCCTTCACCACACTATTTCTTCATAAGTTTGTATTAAATCTTTTTGGAGATCATTATAGGTTGATGAAATCAAAGCAATAATAAAGCTAGTGTCTGTTTCAGTTCTTTTTTTTTTTTCTTTAATCACTAATATCTATCAAATAAAAGTTACCATTCATCTTCTTTTCCAGCAATATTCTGACTTCTTTCAAACTAGAAAAAAGACTTCTTTCAAACTAGAAAACAGACATCCTGATTCAAGCCTTAGAAATAAAAAGAAAAAGCAACAGAATTTTTGATGGAAGGAAGGATATACCACTGAATTCGTTCATAATAAAATTAGTCTTATGATGGGCAAGGAAGGCAAGCACTGAAAGGAAAGTTACAGTTTGTAAAAACAAAACCCCTCACCCTCATAGGGTATGGTATGGATTATGGAACTGATACGAAGGGAAAACATAGATAAAGGCCTCACCAAGGAGAGAAACAGCTTAGCATCTCACATGGCAGGAAGACAAGTCATGAATCATCACAGAAGAAAGAACCATGCAATTATCTGCCAAACCCTGCTTCACCAACCATGGTTAAAATTTCTTCTACATATGCTACAGTGTACAGAGCATTTCTTCATTTTGCAAATTATTAGAAGGGCAAGTGTCTTGCATCATAATCTTCTTGCAAAGAAAATCAAATTTACTACTAAGATATCATAATAGCCAGCATGAATTTAGAGGCTCTTTGGTTGCCTGTGATTCCACTTGCTTTCAACAGGATTTGCAGCTGCAAGTAAAAATGTTGAGATCGTATTTTCGATTGGATATTTGGTTTGTCTTAAATGCAGTTAAAGCAATAATAGTTCTCTGCTTCGATGCCTGCAACTAACAACTACAACCGCAGTTGTTGTTTTTGATTGTTTGATGATGAGACAGCCAAGGTCACCTGGCAGCTAACCTGGCATGACCTTTGCTTAAGTAGTTTTGCCAAACTATTTATAGCAATCGAGTATCGCAATCACGAAACATACTCTGAAGCAACTGCTCAAGCTAAATCAATGTCCATCTATCTAATAATCACAATTCTAGCAATAGTAATTACAAATTGCACATTGCAATGGAATCAACTATCCTAAGCCAGGGTAAGCTAGAAGTTAGGAACCTAATGAAAGATAAATTTCACCAAATTATTTATAGCAATCGAGTATTGTAGTCATGCAACATGCCCTGAAACAACTACTCAAGCTAAATCAACGTCCATCTATCTAATAATCACAAACCTAGCAATAGTAATTACAAGTGCCCAACCAGTCATCAACATCAACCCAAGCAAAACAATTTTATCTTTCAACGCTTTTTTTAAAAAATCTAGAAGCATGCATTGTTTTAAAAATCGGACCGCCCGCCTACCTAGACACTCACTTTGGACAAATCAAGCCCCTGAGCTCCTCGCTTGGTCCCAAGCAGCCTACCACAAGGTGGACACGCTTATGTGCTAAAAGCATGTATATTATGCAGGTGTGTGGTTGCTAAGTGAGTGGATGCGAAGTCAAGTAGATGGGAAGGATACCCATCAACCTAGTATCTGATCTCAATTCTTTTATACTTCCCCATTTCTGGCTTCTCCCATTCCCTCTAAATTCACTACTCGCATAACGTTCGAGCCTAAGCCCTCCTGATGAAAGAAGGTCATCAATTGGAGATTCGAGATGGTGAGCAGTAGATGATGAATGGTGATAGGCATCAATACTTAAGGGAAAGTTTATTTCCTTTTCCCTTATCCTTTACCTCTCTTTTACCTTTTCTTAAGATGCTACGGAACTGCGCTGGGTTTGCCATCAGCATCATTGACTATTGTCGGTGGCGGTGCCACTTGCAACAGTGACTGCAATGGTAGTTCCATCAGCAACAGCAGCTGTTGTTGATGGTGCTGTGAACAAGAGCCAGCAACAGCTATTAGTGCTGGTGATGGTAGTGCTGCCTGCAGCAGGGGCTGCAACATGTGGTGCTACTGGCAATAGCGACTACTAGTGGTGGTGGTGCCACCTGCAATAAGGGCTACTACTAGTGTATTGCCTATAGCAGAATAGTTTCCGTGGGTTTTTTGATCTAAGTGTTAATCATGCCTTATTGGGGTCATTTCAGGATCTTTGGCCTAAGTTGAGTCAGGCTTTTCTATTTATACTCTTAAATGGCACACAGTTATTGTGGTTTGATAATTGAACAAAGATAGTTTTGGAGAAAATGATTGCTGTTTAAGTTGATTCCCAGCATTATGCATTGATCTGGTGAGAGACTAGCCCTTAGATGTAATTCCTAGATTAGTTCCTAGATCCCCGAATTGGTTCTTTCCTCCCTGTCTCATTGAGTCATTCTTGTGGTTTTTACATTTTTCTTCTTAATTTTCTTTTTTATCTAGATCAGATTTTCCTTTCTTTCTTTTTTATTTTCCTATCAAGCATTAGATCCAAATTTTGTTTCTTAAAGCCTTAACAAGTTTTCATTAAACTTTAATTTATATTGCACAAATCGTCTATGAAATAGTCATCCTAATCCCTAATCGTGTCATCTTAGACAACCATTCATATCTAAAACCTAAATCCCAAGACTTTAAAATGGATTCTAATGAATTCCTTTCTCTTTTTAGAAATCTAACATTGTTACATCAGTTGATATGAAAAACCAGATCTAGTCTGAATGAACAGCAAGCCATTAGATTCAGTCCTAAACAACACTTTAGCCTTTCATTCCCTCATTAAACCCTAGATTTAAAATTCTTTTGGTTCAACATCACATTGACTATCAACTTTGCATTGGAATTTCAATATTTGCAGTTCAATTTTGACAATTATTCAGATCTGAATCCAGTTTTCCAGAGTATATGTTTCAGTTCTACCCTCTCAGCCTTGCTATGGACCCCCTTTCGTACACTGTTCTGCATCACATGCAAAGCATAATACTCCAACTCCACAACAATGTATTAGAAAAAGAATAGTTGGCACATAGCAGCCAGGGGTTTCATAGTTGTTGGTGGAGAGCACGTACTATAGCGGATGATGCGAACCCAAAGCAGGCTATTAAAAAATATAAATTTTATTTCCTACTAAGTATCAAAAATCAATACTTTACATCAACTTCATGCAAAAACTTAGAAATAAAAAGGACAAAAAGCTAAAAAACATCATCGATCTAACATCATAATATCATATCAACATTCATATAATGTAAAGATCCACAATAAAGGGATGCTCCGTTCTTTCCCACTCTCCATTTTTATCTTCTCCTCTTCTTCCCCACTCACCATTCAATTAGATCACCAAATAAGTGAACCGGTTTCTAATAAGCCCCTAACTAAACCGATCAAATTATTGCTTACTTGCAGAGTCAGTCCAACCCATATTGGAACATCATGCCCACTACAATGCAATAGTGTAGTAGCTGCTATAGTCACTTTTCACCCGTCATATCTAGAGCTATAGGCCCAGGGGCTATATGAGGCCGCCATGGCACATAGCATAACGGTTTAGGTTTGAAACTGCTATAATGCCCATTATGGACATTTTTTAAAGCATTGTTCTGCATTATAGATACAAGACTATATTCTAGATGCAGCTCGTATTCCATGCACAGCTAGTTGATGGAGCATAAAATGTTTGAACAATTGAAATATTTATCTTGAACCTAAGGGCTCGTTTGGTTCGCGGGAAAAGAAGGGGGGAAAGTATGGTCAACGGGAAAGTAATGAGATGCCTTTTGTTTGGTTGGAGTTTTCAAAGGAGAGAGAAGGAAAAGTTGTATTCCTATAGGAATATGATTCTCATATTTCATGAGAAAATCTTTTCCATGAGAAACCTGAGAAAGTTACTTTTCCATGAGGCGGAAATCACTCCATTTTTATTTTTTTCCAAAAAGGCCCTTCAGCATTAAAGAAGCATTAAAGACCTAATTTTTATTAAGGGCATAATAGGAATTATACATAACTTTCCTAGGAAAGTGGAGGGTCAACCAAACATAAGCACTTTGAAAATTTGTCACTTTCCCATGGTCAACCAAACATGCCAAAAGTATTTTTCTAGGCATCCTCTTCCTAGGAATCTGTTTCCTAGAAATCATATTCCTAGGAGGAAAAATGCTTCCCGCGAACCCAACGAGCCCTAATATAATTTTAATTCAAAGGCCAAGGAAAGTTGAAATTAGCTAGAATTTATTGTTCTATTTTGTTCTTTATTAAACTTGATACATGGCTTTGAGTATTGTCAGAGAAAGGGAATCACAACAAAATAATGTCTACATGGAAATTCAATAAGGACAATTAAACTTTGAAACTATACCATGATAGATTGAAAGAAAGAAAGAAAGATATAGATAGACAGACAGATAGATAAAAAATTTTAATTTAATTTGAAAATAATCTTCATCAACTTAATCCCAAGGACAACAATAGCTATATATATCACAAAAAGTCTAGAAATAGTACAAAAATTGCGTATCTGCACATTTACAAGTTACAATATAAACCCCCCACCCCCCTCTGACGAAAAAAAAGAAAAAGAAATATCAGATTCACATTTAAAAATTAGTCAAAACATACCACAAGATCCACGCCATCATTACTATCCCATGGAGTATCATATTTAAGCACGACAAAGGACACATGAATTGTATCGCCTTCATATTCCACTGAATGAGTCAAGCATTCTTCCCTATCTATCACAAACCTAATCCCAACTGCTGGCCGAAAAAGCAGCAGAAGGCCTGAGACTACAAAAATCATGAGTCGCGATGAGAACCCCTCCATCTGTATACAAGAACAAGCAAAGCATGAAACAGATAACCCAAACAAACCTATCTTGCCAAAGCAAAGAAAATTGTGAAAGTTACGAGAAATGAAACCCTAAACTCAAATCGAGTCCTTCATGTAGCAAGAAGTCCTTATCATGCATGACAAAGAAAACAGTTAATGCCTCAGAAACTGAAACTCCCTATATCTTGTAAGGATCCATAAACACAGGCATCTTTTCACTTTTCAGTAAATCGATAAATACCATGACGCAATCATTTCTCTCAGATCAGGGTGAGACAAGAGGAAGAAGGGAGGGGCAAGAAATCCAAATTCTGTCACTTGGACGATTATGTACAATGGCATGTGCGTCAGGCGATTCAAATATTGATAGATTTCCAGACTAACCAAAAGGAATTCTCAGACCAGAGGTTGAACAAAATTAATCTGCAGAAAAGCTGCGCGGAATGCTTCACTTAAATAACACGCAAAAGAAGAACAAGAAGCAGAAGTAAACAGCGAATCCAGAAACTAGAGTCTAGATATTATTAACGTGACCTACGGATTTGCACATAAAAGTTAGTAACGTGAAACTACACATACTGAAAACATAAATCTTTATCTCAAGACCATTCCTCAAAAGGATTGAAATCGAGCAGGAAAACAAATAAAAGCGGGAAATCAAATAGAACATCTTAGCTTCATATATTAAATTTAAAAGAGGAAAACACAGAGATTAATCTCCAATTCCTGATTCATTTCTTTGAGATTTAGAAGCAACGGCATCAACTACAATTCCATTAGATGATCAAGTAGACAAAAACTAAGGCCAGAAATTCAAATGCATGGTCATAGTATTCATCAGCTTCAAAAAAATAAATAAATAAATAAACTACAAATTCGAGAAAGGAAAAGGGTAGATGGAACAGTTTCCAGATCGCATCAACCAAATGAGATCGATGAGAATTAGAATCGATAAGGGGATAAACTAATAGGGTTTTCTCAAGCGAGTGAGAGAGAGGGAAGGGATTTTGCCTCGTGATCGGTTGCTTCGAATTTGCGAGGGCTCGTCCGACAACTGTCGTCGTAAACAGAGAAGGGCAAGAGGGGGACATGTCTATTCGCCCTTTTATAGCCTGGGCTCGGTGGGCCTTAGCAGTGAATGATCCGGCCCACTTTTGGAGTTCTCCCGACTTTTGGACTCATCCCATGATATATTGGGGCCCATGCGGTATATGGTACAGCATCCGTGCAATACACGGGGGCCAATGTATCAGCGGTGGTGGTTTCCCAACACATGGCGCTCACATCACCGCTCAGGTCCTGGGACCTGTGTGGTGTGGATGGTCGTGATCAGCTAAGTGCTGTTGGCCTGCCTAGCCCACAGCCTTGAAAGGATCCTTCCAAATCTCAGGAGGATTCGGGCTGAGAGGGTATTAGATTGATAGGATCGTGCTCGTACTGCTGGGTCCTCGAATCCAATAAGAAATCTAATCCAATCCAATTAGATTATTCAAATAAATTTTTAATATTTTAGATTTTTATATTAAAAATCATTGTTATATATCTATTAACTCATGAAAGTGATGGAAAGATAACAACGTTAACCTTCCATTTACTTTTGATTAAAAAGTTATTGTTTTTAGAGTATAAGGGGGAAATTTAATGAAAATTTTGAATTTTTAAATAATTATTTTATTTAGAGAGGTACAGGAAAAAAAAATGATGATTATTTATGTTGCAATGAATTGTTTTAATGATAAATAGGGCTGAAATTGGATCGGATACGGATCGCATATTAGTATTTTCATATCCATATTTATTTTATTTAACGAATACAGTTATAGATGCTAGTTGGATGCAAAAATTCATATCCATATTTTTTTTTAAACGGATGTGGATACTGTTGTCGTCGTATCCGGACTGAAATAGGAGCGCAGCTCGGACGACTCTGAGGTCAGCTGGAGACCGGCTGAGCAGGCTGGTTGAGGTGTTGGGCGTTGAACTCCTCCATCGGGTAGCCTGCAAAAAGCCACTTGCTAAAGGATTTTCGATAGGAGACCTTCCGATGTCTAAGTTATAACAATAAAACAACAGTATGGAAGGAAGAGATTTCAACAGAGTGAAGGCTTTGTGAGAAAGGTAACATTTTGCATACCTCATGTCTCCCAGATTGTTCTCTTTATATAGGGGAGCCAACCTTATCGTTAACTAGATTGACGTGACATGCAATAACGCCAAGCAGCGGTTGGTGGTAAGTCGCGGTGTGGGAGTCAATCTGTGTCGGCAGAGTGCGGTGCAGGTTTGATGTGGGACATAAGGCTACTATGATCATGGACTGACAGGGTTGTTAGTTGTTGGGGCTATCAATCCTTGTCAACGCATGCCGATTGTTTTCCATAGCTAGCATTTTTTCGGTCGGTGTCGAAGTTGTTCACCGAGCCAAAGTTATTCGCCTTGGCTTACATCTGAGGATTGCGAGATCGGTCAGGCCCGAGGTCGAGGTGTCCAATATTTTTCCCAATAGATACAAGTTGGATATCAAAAATATGGATATAAATACGGAAATAAATCGGATAATTAAACTTTATAACTATAAAGTCAAAGTTATGACTAAGTAGATTATAAATTAAGTTAATAGCATGTTAATATGGTTACTTATTTTTCTTAAAAATTTATGATTGTTATATAAAATTAATAGGATTACAAATAAAATTGGATATTTGGATATGGACCGGTTAGTTGTCTATCCATATTTATATCCAAATTTTTTTGATGGATATGGATAGGGATATAGATATTAGTCGAATGCTTGAATTTCTATCCTTATCTCGATAGATTCGGATACGATAATGGATCTAAACGTCCGATCCACTTTCACCCCTAATAATAAATAATATATTATAATATCCACTATCTTTTTTCTCTATTATTTGATGTGTGTGCGTTTATAAATTAATGCGAAGGCATCAAAGCCATTATAGTGGCCGTTGCAACGTGTACATATTCTGGGTTGGGTTGGTTTTGATCCATAAAACTTGATGGTGAAGCCCAATCTAGTTAAAGCTGTCTCTAGCTCAATTTTATATTGGTTTTTCTGTTTGTTTGTATGCTATGTCTTCTATTTTTGTAATTATACAACATCATAATATAAACATTGGAACTTGGCATATTCAATCATGGTGATTTTTCAGAGAAAAGAATACCTAATTAATGTATTGATAGATCCTGTAATCCTATTAAAACTCTACAGTGCTGAGATGATAACATGGAGGCATCGATGCCTCTATCATACCACTGTCAGTAATGCCACCACTACTACAATCACCATTTAATTATCTCTACAACATTATCGTCACTATGGCCAATACCATTGTTGTCGCATTCACCATACTGCTACCACTACCTTTGTCACCGACACCGCTATTGTCGCCTTGACCTTAGCCACCACACTATCTCTACCTCCCACCACCAACACCATAAATGTTGTTGCTACCTTGGGCACCACTCTACCACAGTTATCACCACCACCATCTTGTTTATATTTTCACAAATAATTAATTACACCAAACATATTTATATTCTTAAAAAAATAAAAAAAAAATTACTAAAATATCTCTTTGCTTATTTTCGAGAATAGAAAAATACAAGTGGTGCCAAACAACACCTTAGTTACGCATATTTTTTCAACTTGTAACATGATATTTTGAGTATACTAGGATTTCTTGTAGTCATAGGATTTCTTATATTTTAACAGTTAGTGGCAATACATGATCTTTAGTGACTATACAATGTCTATACATACTTATACAAAATCTATAGCATTTTTTACTAATTTTCATAACTTGTGTTATGATATTTCGTGACTATGCAAGGTCCCTTACAATTGTATATGTGTTTTCATGTTTATACAATAATTATTGTGCTAGTACATAAATTTTAGTGACCGTACATGATCTATACATTTTTGTACAACATCTATTAATATTCTTTACTATTTTTTACATTCGTCAATTACATTTTGTGGCTATATTAGGTGCATATAATCGTATGTGTATTTTAGTAATTATATCTTCTCTCCAACTTATTCTAGTATTGCCAACATATTCCTTCTACTATTTTTCCACAATTTTTTCCTTTTTTTAATCTTTTCAAAGATTTTATACCCGACAAATCGAATCACATGCTCGTGCTGCATTTAAACAAAGCTAGACTAAGCTCGGAGCCTATTTTACTTTGATAGCATTAGCATTATCTACCCTGCACAAGAGGTATAAAATAATGCTCTCCATGCATTCCTCAACAAGCCTCCTATCTAAGTTTTCTCATAGCCTTTCTTATTTTTATAAATTAATTTTAAATACTTTTGCAGTCTACTGTATACGTTCTTATATGATTTTCACTTGTATAAGTTTGTGATTATTATTATTATTATTATTTTTTTGCTGAAAAAAAAGGGATAGGGGGGGGAGGAAGGGACAAGCCCACCCTCGCGTAGCAGCCCCCACTGGGCCTCCACCCCGCCAGGAGAATGTTCGATGCGGGCAGAAATGGCCGTGTGTTGGGCACCCCGACCGGTTTTACTCATACCCTTCCCACCCGTAGGCCCGGCTCAGCTACTCCTCTGAGCTCTGGCTCGAGTCCCACGTGTGAGTACGTCACATCCGGCACCACCCCGGCTACTAGCGGTTCAAGAGCGGTCCTACACCACAAGTCCAAGCAGTGGCCAAAGTAGTGAGCTCCGGTCCACAATTTAATCGTCGCCGCAGCGATTTCAAACTTGGAACCTTATGGTTAGAATTGCTGTCCAGTACCACAGGCTACCACCTTGGTGGCAGTTTGTGATTATTTTTTAACTATTTTTTATTTATTGGTTACCTCCAACAACATGCATTTTCCTGGGCTTGAATTCTTTCGTTATACTTCTATGTACAGAGAATTGTAGAATTTATTCTTGAAGTACAAAATGTATGGATCATGCAATTCATTAAAAAAATCATAGTGCTCGACAAACAATCATTTTGAATAATATTAAAAATAAGACAAAAAAAAAAAAGCATAAACCAAGAGGAACCTACTTTACAAAAACAAACAAAAGAGATCAAGAGAGAGAGAAAGCAATATTAGATGCAAGTGATTCTAACAATTATGTTCTCACCTAACTATATCAAGTTAAGTCGCCCATTTCTTATTATGTTCACGCCAATCAGTGGTGGTGAGGGACAATATATAGAGAGTGGAAATAATCTACTATATGTTTAATCACCTACTGCTATATTGGTGGACCATAGAGAAGACTGGAAAGGTCCACCAACTTGGATTTTGGAGCAGATAGGATACAAGCTTCAGTGGAAGGCCGCAACGTGGAAATGCGGTTCCTAACGACTAACGAGTGTATTAAGGGGCGAAAAAAGGAATAGAAAGTAGTATCTCATATGTGAAATATGACAACCTATTTTTATTTAAAATCTTGACAATCTGTTCTTATTTTATTTTGAAGGACTAAAGCTATATGGAGCTGCTCATGCGTACTCCAAATGTTCATTTCGCCACGTAGTATAGCGGGATGATTATCACAGGCTAAAATGCATATAGGTGGATGTTATTAAATTGCTAGCATAATATTTGTGGATCCTAGAAACTTTTTGTATGCCTCCACCATACTGTTGCTATCATTTCTTTCATCTTTTCCGCCATCCTACCAGTAGTTTTGTTATCACTGCCATCGTTGTTATCCCTTCTACCACACTGCAGTTGCTATTTTTGGTGTTTTTGTCACCACTATATTCCCTACCATATTGCCGCCACCCCTTGTGGCCAAACTATAACTATTGCTATCGTTTTCGCCGCTACTACATCGTAGCCTCTGTACTCACCCCTCACCACCAATATAACCACTATTTTTCCTATCCTTTGTGACCACTTTACCATAGACACCACCGCCACCACCACCCTATTTATGTTTTTCAAAAAATTAATAATACCAAATATATTTGTAATTATAATTAAAAAGTGGGATTTCTATTTATTTATTTCTGAGAATAAAAGGCATAAAAGTGATGCCAAATGACACCTTAATTATATGTTTTTTCAACTTGTACTATGATATTTCATGGTTTTATTGGATTTCCTATAAACGTACATCTATTTTCAGTATTTATACAATAACACTTGATAACATTACATGATTTTTGGTGGCTGCACAAGGTCTATCAAGCATTATGCAAGATCCATTATTCATTATAAGTTTTCTTGATTTGTACTATAACATAATGCATACCAGGATTTATTATAATACTACATATATTAGTATTACATTACTTTTAGTAGTTGTATACGACCTATACATGTTTGTACGATGTTCTTATTACTTGCAATTAGTTTTCTTAACTTGTATTATGATATTTTCTATGACCATGCTAGGATTTCTTGAAGTCTTATATGTATTCTAATATATGCATAATAATAATTAATGGCAGTACATAATCTTTGGTGATGGTACAAGATCTATACATACTCATACAAGGTTTATAGCATTTTTTTACTAGTTTTCATAACTTGTAATATGATACATATTTTATGACTGTAAAGGTTCCCTTATAATTGTTGATGTATTTTCATGTCCGTACAATAATTATTAGTGCTGGTACATGAATTTTAGTGAGTATACATGATCAATACATTCTTATATAGCATCTATTAATATTCTTTATTATTTTTTAATTTTTCTATTATATTTTCTAGCTATACTGGACCATTTCTAATCATACATGTATTTCAGTAATTATATAATAATAAATAGTAGTAATACGTGATTTTTAGATGTTGTATAAATTCTATATATACTTATACAAGATGCATTAGTAATTGCTATAAATGTTCTAAACTTGTACTATAGCATCTTTTGGTCATATTAAGGCTCATTATAACTTTACATATATTTAAAATGTTTGTAACATAAAATTTAGTAGTAGTACATGATTTTCGGCGGTTGTACAAGATCTATCATACTGTACAAGGGTTGTTAATATTATAAATTTTTATATTAAAAATAGTTACTAATACTTTTCTTAGATCAATAGATAATGTTTTAAAATATTCGAGAATATTGATATTATCAAATTATTTGACAAGTTGCAATGATAAATAATGAAAGGAGAAAGATTTTTTTACTTTTTTCCAAGAGAGGAACCTTTTAATTTTTGAAAGAGGGCTTTGAACAAGAAATTTTGATTATTAGAGTTTTATGAACTTTAGATTTATTAGTAGGCAACTATAATTAAGTATTAGGTAATTTATTTATTTTAGAACAATCTTAAACGGAAATTTATGTATAGTATAAAGAGAGGGAGAAATTACATCCTACACTACGTGTACTAGTTCAGTGGTATACTAGGCCAATAATGTGCCACCATATAGATATACTTGGCATCTTAGCATAGGAAAAAAAAGAAGAAGAAGGGAACTCTATCGAAACCCCATGTCGCCTTTACCGTCTTCCGCCAAAGCTTATATTTAAGGCACCACGCTCTTGGCCACCATTCCCCGATCTCAACTGATGATCTCCCCTTCAAAGAAATGTTAATGTTTCATGATACTTTAAAGATGTAGTTATCAATTGGTAAACAATTTTTTATTAAAAGCTATACTAACAAAACCTCTATTGCTTAAAGCTTTATAGATAAAAGTTTTACCACCTACAACAATGCAAAATGGGGCTTTAGTCTTGCAAAAATGTCTAGGTCTAAATCTGAAATTTAGTTGGGTGACTCAAGGTTAGAATGTAGCCGGCTCCCTCCATCATTTAGCTTCATTTGCACAACGAGGGCGAGGGTGCAAGTACAACTCAGCTGGAAGAATGTTGCTTCTGATTTTTTTCGGTTATTATATATTGCAGTCTTGAACAAGGACATTTCTTTTGAATCTGATCTCGAAAACTTTACATGAACTTTAGTTGTCTAATTAAAAAATTGGGTAGCTAACTTCGTACTAATAGTCTGGTTTGGCACTGGATCTTTTAACATTTTTGTCTTTCTTTCCAAATAAATCTGGGAATTGAAATTCAAATCCAAAAACCATGGGTTACAAACTCATTCTAGATGTTGCAAACGGCAAACGTGAGTTCATGGAACTGTATTGCCAGCAAGGGAAATCAATACCATATGATATAATTTGATTATTGCAAGTTCTGAATCTTATAAGATTTCATATTCTTTTAAATTTAGAATGCTGATCGAAGCACTTGGATCTCAATACAAAAGCTTCTTTCATATTTAGATGGACTCTTGGATCAATTACATCCCTCTGTTGTGCCCAAGCTCATCGAAAACAGAAGAATCTTAAGAAGTGGAGATATTACTTCTTGTCAAGTTAATCTCCCATTTATAAAAAAAAAGAGAGTTTAAAACACTTAGTTAAACTGCCAGATGTATAGACAATCAAGTGGTATGATACAAGCAAAAATGGTATAGGAGGATGTCAGAAGGTGCAGCCAAACAGAAATGGTAAGGTTCCCTTGATATTGCTGTTGTGATACCGTGCCTTGTTTCCCATTGGCCAAATTATTAGTCTCAGGACTCATTAGGTTCTCAATTTTTTTTTTCTCACTGAAATAATTTTTTAAAAAAATTGATGCTTAAATATATAATATTTAAAAAAATAGTTTTTGCATGTTTAGTTCACCATAGAAAAATGACACATTTTAGAATATCTTATATTTTGTTGAGCATCTACTTCCTTGAAAAAGTTATGTAAAATACTTGTTATGCCCTTAATAAAGAAAAAACCTTACATCATTCTATCTAAAAGCTTAAAAATATTTTTTTAAAAAAAATACTTTAATTTTTAGTTGGTGAGAATCAAACTTTTCCAAATCCCACAAATTTTTTTTCCCATAATATATAAAAACCTTATTCTCATGAAAAATTCCTCATCTTTTTTCTTGGAAAACTCCAACCAAACATGATGTATTTTATCATTATTCCATTGACCCCACTTTTTCTCCTTTCATGCGAACCAAATTAATCTTTAATTTCTAACAAGAAGTTTTCCATTGGTACAAGATTGGCATACACATGTTACAACAAAAACTCATCATGTTCCTTGTGAAAAGGATTTTCTCACCTTATTCTCATACATTTCCATCCATCGCCAAGCTAACTTGCGGACTATACATACAACTACAACTTTTAGACTACAATTTTTCAAGAAATCATATTTTGTAGTGCTCAGAACTGAGATCGCCCCACTGGACCTTATACTTGGCAGCAAGGTAGTGGGCACCAACTGGCCCTCGGCTCCCGTAAGGATAAAGCTCAGGAGATATGCTTTTTTCCTCCAACTCTTTCAGCAATGGAGTGAAGAGCGCCCAAGCAGCCTCCAACTCATCCGAGCGAATGAAAAGCCTCCGTTCCCCTTCGATGGCATCGAGCAGAAGCCTCTCATAAGCATCTGGTATCTCTTTTGAGTATCTAAAGCAAAATTCAACATGGATGCGAAGAATAAAGGAACTTGCCTTGCTAAACAAAAAAGATAATATCCTACTTAGAAATGCAATAAGGACACCTTTTACATATAGTAATTCTCTTCATAAATACATAACCCATTGGCTGAACAATTTGGAAAGCATTGTGGTTTTATAATGAGAACTTCTACTATATACTCCCTCATCATACATTAGTTCTTCATAAAGATCTTTTTGATATATTTGTAAACCAAAATCTCACTTATCTCAGAAACACCCAAATAAAACCCTAAACTTAACTTTCCATTAGCCAAAATAAAATGTTTATCATGTCTCATCTCATTCTTCCTCTCACCTCAGCCATTTGGAGCTTCTACTTGCAGAACTAAGTTTCTCCTTAACTTTATTTCCTCCAAATTCGGGATTGAATCAAGAGTTTAATTCTACTCATGTTGGCTGGGAGGATCTTGAATTCAATAACAATGTTCAGATATAGAAGATACTAGTTAGATGATTCAAAGGCCGAGTGAGGGGATAAATAGGAAAAAGATGCATTAAATATTTTATTATAGCTCATGAAAGGTTAATTTGGGTTCTTGTCAGAGAACTTTTCAGATAAGAGAGATTTTAATCTGCAACTATAGACAATTAACTTATGGAGGGGTAACATGCAAAAAATTCCTTCGCACAATTGGAAGACTAAATCCTAATTGGCACTTAAATACCTATCACGACGATTGGCATATCTTGGTATCTCACCTCATTCCTCCACACTCCCCCACCAAAACTCCCCCAACACCCACCCCTCCCCTCCAAGAAAGGAACGGAAAGAATCCAATTTAAGTACTGGGAAAAGAAAAGATATGGAGCAAGATAGAAGGAGCAGATATATAATTTGAAGTCAGCAGAAGCATTTTAGTGAGCTTCTATCGGTTCTTATTATAAACTTGAAAACTTGTGCTTGTACCTTGTTGCATAGAGCAGATTCAGATGACTTCGATCCAGTCTCATTCCCAAACCAGGGATTTTGTTATTGATCTTTAGGTAGATAGCCTCATCGGGTTGCACCCGGATCACAAGCTCATTTGTAGCTCGATCAAGATCTGTCCCAAAGCTCCTGTATAAATTACCTGGAACATGTCTGAACTGTACTCTAATCTCTGTTCTGCACCCATAAAGAATTTTCAATTCTTTACCAATATCAAATCTGGTTCCAAATAGGTAGACCCATTCCATTACAAAAAACATGTAAGAGCTCCTGGACAATTCATAACCACATACCGTCTTGTATGCAATGCTTTTCCAGCCTTCATAAGAAATGGTACTCCATCCCATCTCGCATTATCTACGAAAAGGGCAGCAGCAGCAAATGTTGGAGTCCGGCTATCTCTGGGAACAGTCATATCATCTGTGTATGCTGGGTATGTAATGCCGCCCTTGGTGTGGCTTTTATATTGCCCTATCACAATATCTTCTAGTTGCAGTGGCTTCATAGAGCGGAGAACTTTCACCTGACATACATGGAACAACTCATAAGCACAGCCAGTTCAAACATAGGCTGGGATTGTCAACAACCTCTAGCTGCCAGTGAGGCTATACAGGCTTACACTTAGCCATCATAGTAAAAGATTTGGATTTTGGGTTTATTCACAAGGGCAAAAATTTGTAATTCAGTATTGGAAAAAAAAAAAAAAGAATATGGGGGAGATTGAAAGCGAAAAGACAGAAATAGATATAAGGTGTTGAAAAACAACTCAAAAAAAAGGAAGCAGAATAACCTGTCTGACTCCAAAAAAAAATTGAATGATTCTTAGAAATTGCTAAAAATTTATAAAAGTTTAATTTTCCAATTAATATAAGCTTGGCAACAAAACTTTTCAGAAACAAATTTGAGAGCAATTGCAAAATTTTCTCCAAGTAGAAATTTTGTGACTATGAGAATAACAAGCATATGACCTAGCAAATAATCTAAGAATTCAGCACTGCATGCACATCTTGAAAGTTCAAAGATACCTTCTCATTTCTGATATCCTCGGCATCCAAGCTGACAGGAGTTTCCATTGCAAACAAGGCTAATATCTGAAGCAGATGATTCTGCATGATGTCTCTGATGATACCATAGTTATCAAAGTACCTAATAAAATATACCATAAGAACAGATATAAGGTTGTTTAAAAGCACAAAATTCTCATGAAAATTAATCAAGTTTGAAGCTAATATTTGATAAACCCTACCCTCCTCGTCCTTCAGTGCCAAAATCTTCAGAAAAGATTAGTTGCACATTTCTTATATACTGTCTCGACCACAGAGGCTCGAAAACAAGATTTGAGAAGCGAAGGACAGATAGGTTTTCAACCAATTCCTTCCCCAGGTAGTGGTCAATCCTGTAAACAAAAAAAGAAAACACTAATCGTGGGTCCTCATGGAAACACCTAAGTTTATGTATTACATTACCTGAAAATTTGGTCTTCCACTAGATACTGCTTCAAGCCTTGTGTCAATGCAGCTGAAGATTCAGAGTCCTGGCCAAAGGGTTTTTCAACTATGACCCTCGTCCAGCCATTTGAAGAAGAAGCTGACTTGCTTGCACATTTTACCGCATCCATAAATATATTTGGAGGTATTGATAGATAGAAGAGGCGGTTTGAAAGCCTCCCAGACTGCAGAGATTCTTGCTATATGAGTAATATCCTTCAATATTTTTTCACATCCTTTTCTATAGAAATTTCTTTTGGAAGTAAGTTGCCAAATAGGAAAAATATACATAAAATGATAGAACTGTGTTAGGTTAAAGTTAATTGATAATTAAGAAAAGGTGTACATGTCAAGCATCATTTAACTTGACGGTTAGAATTTTGTTTACTCGTGATAGCCAGAACTACCCAGTCAAAAAGCATCAAGGCAATGCACTAAAGCATATAAGGTACATATAAATTGCCAACAAGTTGGTTAATAACCTTTATTTGTGAAAAATTTTGATGTCATATGCATGGGGAAAACAAGACATAAAGACATCTTAGAATGCTGGATTTCCTTGGTTAAAGTAACCATTCCCCCAACAACTAGTTCTAGCTCATGACCAGATAGCCCATTCAAACTATTTTCTTATGAAGGATAATAAAAGTAATAAATGCAGTGTTTTAATATCTCATAACCATGTTCTCAACAATATCCTAAAAAAGTATTCACAACAATACATTTCTCAATAAGTGGCAGAATTATATGTAGAAATTTCCAATAATTCAACACTTGCAATCAGGACACCAGCTGCAAGCATTGGCTAAGAAACAAACCACTGCATCAGTTAAGGCCAATATATACCTTAGTAATGCTTAAAATGATACTTTACTACAACCACGATTCATCATACCAATGCATACTGCCTGTATTGAGCATACCGTACCGTACCGATACCAAACCGAGATTTAGTACAAGAGATGTACCAAGTCTTGGTATGCCAACTGACACCCCATAAAGAGCATACCGACAATGTACCAGCATGGTACTGGTATGGGGTCCGGTACTGAGATGACGAACCTTGACCACAACTGTATCAAAAGTAGGCATTGTAGACCAGTAAATCTACCTATTTAGCAAAAAACTAAAAATCCTCACGTGTATCAATAATTTATCCTTTAGCAAAAGAACTTAAGAGCGATAGATACTCAAATTAAAGTTAATGAACCCACATTAAAGGAAGTTCTACCACAAAAAGTTGCAATATCTGTTGATAGGTATAAAGCACCATCTTCAGAATTCGTCATCTCTAATGGATCCAACTTCCATAATTTCAGCATGAGAAACATACTCATCAGGCACAAAAAGGTTCAAAAGAAGCATATATCTTGTCCCCAGATAACACCAATGAAAGCAAAAATAAAGGCGCTCGTTATTAGAAAAAGAAGGAATGGTTTTTATCTCCTTTTGCATCATGTTGTTAACAGGCTCAAATGCCAAACCAAACAAGACTTTAGGCTAAGGTTAATTTGAGAACAAAACTGACTGAAGCATGGACAGCTATTTCTACTAGATTGTCATTCCGCAAGTTACTCCTATTTTTTACTAGCTAAAATTTCATATTCTTGGTATTTATTGCTGGAGCAGTTGAATATGCGGTCTGGTTGGAATTGCTAGAATAAGGCTTAGGCCTGTAACAAGACAAGGATAATAACATATTAAACCTTACCACCTCTTGACCTTGTAAGTATTATGTTCATATAATCACACATTTAATAAGATTAAGGAAACATTAAGAAAACAAAAAAAAAAGCACTGTAGATGGAGCTGCATGTGATTATAGTTCCAGTATTTGCAAACAAAATTAGGCAATTGTCTGTGGGTAAACTTACTGTAAATAGGAAAACTTCTCTGGCTATAGAAACATGAGAAATGTGACTAGAGCTCTCATAGGACTATATTAGCAATACTATTATGATATAAAACAATAAATTATGACCTATAACATTATTATAGTAATTTCACTGCTACACATAATAATATTAAATTGCTATCATCCTACCATTAGTTAGTAACAGACTCTTCAATATTAAATTACTTATAAAATTATTAAAATAATATGATATCATAATGCTACACAATATTTATTTATGTTAAATCATTTATATCATTGGTGATAATTCTATTTTCAAAATACATCTATTTCTAAAACACTATGAAAATATACTTTTTCATATATTATACAACATTATAATAATGTACTTTATATAATATGTATCATCCGCATATAATCTAATATCATGCTAATATGATAATATAACATAAGTTATAGCAAAGTTAGTACTAGGGTCTGCCGAACCAAGCCAAACGGTCCAGTTCAAGTAGTACCAAGTCGACCTGGTGCGAAATTGGATCGGTTCGGTAATCTTATTCGGTTTCGACCTAAATCACTATTAGACCGAGCGGAACCGGTCGGTTCGGTGCCGAGTTCACACCGAGTCAACTCGATTTCGAACCGAGTTGGGTATGGCATTATTGCCAATGCCACCTGCGTTGGAAAGGCTTGAGAAGGCCTTCCCAATGCAATTTGAAAGCGGCTCCGTCGCTTCCCCTTCCAAAAAAATCCACAAACAATATCGATTCAGACTATCAGAAAGAAGATCCAAAGCTAAATAAGGTGTGCTTCCTCTTTCCTATCTCCTTTTCTCTTTTTTTTGAGGAAGCTTGAAAAAATAGCTTAAAAACTGCAAAATAAAGGAAGATTATGCCAAAATTTTTGATTTGGACTTGATTTTCTCATATGTTGTAGATGTATAGACGATGTACACGCTGATATAAAAAAAGATAAAATTGTTAAAAATAAACAAAAAATAAAAAAATGTAAAATCAGAAACGTATTTAGGGTTATACAAGCTACTTTCCATAAGGCACCTGCAGCCTCAATGGAGAGTGTGGAGGAGTCAGTACACTCAGATTCAAAGACCAGGAACATCAGTGATAAGAGTTTTAATGGTCATGGATCTGCCAGCTAGCAAAAAAGTAGAGAACAGGAGATCACTGCTTATAAGACAACCGCAGGGTGGTCTTCGATTTACCGGTGAGTCCCGGTTTTATGTATACTACACAGGATAGGAACTATGTTGCACGATCTGGTAGAGCCTGCGACAATACAATTGCATATAAGAGACGAGCTTCTTGAGGTCATTCAGAAGGATACGATGCAGCTGCGGATGACCTAGTTCATGGAGTAGGATCCATAGACGTATCAGATTTCAAATAGTATACTGGATTCTATTATCCGCAGCCACAGGCAGCCTATGACCCATACGGATACGAATATGGATATGGTGCGTTTGAAGCATCTTCCGGTAGCTACTACCTTACGCAGCCCGAAGCATCTTACGAGTCGGATTTTACTACCGGCATATTCGAATGGATCCCTCCACAATCGTATTATCAGCCAGAGAACGCCTCTCAGAGTTAGAGCTTCAGAGAGAAATCCGAGAGTTTTTATAACCCGGCGCATATTCCTTATGAGATGAATGTAAAAGACTACAACACTGCTTGATTAGAGGGGTGGGCTAATGTGCCTCCTGACTATGCTAATAATCCGGATATCTACGAGAGGTATTGCCACTTGATCCGATTTTAGATATTGGTATGTATGTTGAACTTTAAATATATGTAATTAATTGTATTATTTTTTAATTTCTACGTTACTACTTGATTTAAGAATATTTTATGTTGTTCATTTTATGATTTGTTTTATTTTAAGTCAATAAGATGCATCATTTAGGTTAAACCAGAATTATAGAAACATCAAAAAATATCAAAAAAAATTAAATTAGACTTAGATTCATTGAAAAAGTTCAAAAAGAGTGATTACCAATTAAATTTTTTTGAGAACTTCAAAAAAGAAGGTGTGCTGGTCCGTGAACTGACGCGCCCTAGTATGGAGTTTTAATGTGGATATCCTAATTATCTATTATCATTGTAATATCATTAAACTGGGAAGAACAGAAAAAATAAATTGGGAATAATAGAGAGTTGGTTGAGTGAGCATGTGGAATAAAAATGTTGCAATAGTGAACAGACATGCAATAGCTACTGCAGAAACTTGCTTATTCCTAATCAAGGTTTGCCGTCTCGATACTAGATCTCGTACCGGTGCCACACTAGCAAGTATCTATACATTATAGTACAAAATTTTTTTGGCGTACCGACACTCGGTACGCCATCCGTACCAAGTACCAGTACCGAACCAGTATGATACGATACTCCCCATACCGCTTGGTTCGGCC
The DNA here is from genome assembly GCF_009389715.1 of Phoenix dactylifera. Taxonomy (NCBI): domain Eukaryota; kingdom Viridiplantae; phylum Streptophyta; class Magnoliopsida; order Arecales; family Arecaceae; genus Phoenix; species Phoenix dactylifera. Next base: position 6,554,462 of record NC_052400.1, read on the forward strand.
GGTACAACATACCTTGTTTCTAATAACAATTACTCCAACAGGCTTGGGACAAAGTTATTCCTGAAAATGACCCTCTTTTATATCTGCCTCTTTTTTACATGGGCAAAAATACCTCTCAGCCTCAAGTTCTTCCAGTCAGGAGTACGTAACTTAAGAAAAAAGAGAATCAGATTAGACATTCCATAAGGAATATGTATTGCTAGTTCACTTTTTTCTTATTCTTGAACCAAATGCAATCATGTAGTATCACAGTCCAAACCCCACCCAACAAAGTCATACCTATTAAAAATTAACTCATCTTATGAAAACCATCCCTCTTCCCCTTGCAAGTTGCAACATGAAGTAGAAGATGGAGAAAAATGACAAAAAAAAAACAAAAAAAAGAAGGAAATGAGAGACACTTTCATTTGGAAGTCAACATTCAATCCAAGAAAATGCTACAACCTCGACAAGGCATGCAAGCAATTCCTATAGTGCGTATCCTGTAGCTGTTAGAAACCTAGATGTACACAAAAGCTTGCCTGAAGGACAATCTGCATTAAGGCAACTAACCCAAGCCTAATATAAATTTAGGTGATCTTCAATAGCATCATTCTCTTGGGAAATAAAAGAGCACTAGCCTCAGAAGCAAGTGATATAACATGATACAACAAGCTCTGAACATCATCAAAATTGTATCTCACCCATGGATGAGAACATTATTAATGGCATAAGAAAAGCTTCATCTAATATTTTACAAGGTTTATAATCTGGAAAGCACTGATATTACCTCATGTTCTTTTAGCTTTTTATCTAGCTCTGCAAAATTTTCCTCAGAATCATATTGACCTGAATGGTAAAAACATCTTCCCAAGAACTGCTCCATCTTTTCACTACAATTCTCCCTGAAAAGTCAGCAGAAACCTTGAGCAAATGGAAAGAGTCAAGCAGTTCCCACAACACATGAAATTACTCTTAAAACAGAATTTACAACTAAAAATTATTTAAAGATGATTCCACAAATAAATTTCCTAAAACACTTCACTTGAGGAAAACAAAAAGCTGGCTGAAGTTTGAAAAATTTCACAGCAGCAGTCACCTTTTATCTATCCTGCAAGTGAGTGTTCTGCTGACCATGCTTCTTAATTCAGCATCTGTCATCTTACTCCGAGCATAGCCAAAAATTGTGAAATGCTGCAGATATACAAATCTCCACATTGTGACATTCTAACACATTCTACATGGAAGAAGAAAACAAAATTTCAAGCTAGTTAGTAAATTGAACACATAGGAAAGAGAAGAATCAGTAATCAGACCTCAGGAAGGCAGTCTTCATAATATAGTGCAAATAACGCAGGAAATATCTTCTTCTTAGCAAGGTCTCCAGAGGCTCCAACTACAGTGATACTAACTGTAGAGTTCTCTCTAGTATTAAGGCCAGCTAAATCTCGATATTCCTCTACAGATATAGCTGATGACACACCATTTTCTACTTTCTTCAAATCAGTTTCTTTTGCAGGAGAAACAGGTAAAGTTCTAGCTGCTATGCAATACCAATATGACCTTTTAGATAGGATGATATCTAAATAATGTTTTTGCATTTGAAAATCACTGAAATGTAAAAGAAGAAATATACAAATTAATAGAACTGTTGTGATTTAAATGAATTCAAATTGTCCATCAAACATATAGAGAAGTAAGATGATGGATGAAAACCCGAAGGCATAGAACATCAAAACGAGGGGAAAAAAGATTGTTCAAAATAAAACTGGCTAGCTCCTTTTTTTTTGAAAATAGCTAGGTGATTTGAAATAGAAACCAGATAAATATAAGTAGTTTAATTGCAGTGACAAATTAAAAAGAAATACTACACATTTATGAATAGACAAATCAATTGAGAAAAATAAACAAAATCAAGAAATAAAACATATAATATATATGACCAAAAAAATTATAAGATTCAAATAGTTCCATCAGATTATAAAAGGAAATGGACTAATTAACAAATCAAGGTATATTAGAAAGGTGCCTTCTCCCATAGACAGGATTTTCAAATTCTTACTACGCTAATTAAACACAAGCTTTACATACCTTTATGACCAGGTGCTTTTGGTCTACCAATTTGGGTTAATAGACATTTGTATCAAAGTCAGACCAGCATCTAATATTTTTGAGAGAAGAATATGCCCATATTCCACAAGTCTCAAATTCAGAATCTGGCACGGCTGCCAATTTTAGAACCTAATAAGCACATCAAAAACACCTACTCTTCATGAAAAGCTACATTCGCTACATCATAATTCCATTGAGTTGAGAGGCAACTTCACCTATTTGAAGTGGATATATAATTGTCTTTCCTTTTAATCCTATATAAAGGGCTTGATTTTTTTTTTTTTTTTTTTTTGGTTCTTGTGGCAAAAGAAGGTTGTCTCCTTATAGTCCACATTTTAACTTTAGTAATGAAGAAATAAGTTATGGGCTATGCAGCTTTCCTTCTCCTTCACCATTTTTAATTGCATTTTATTGCACACCCATTTCATTTCTAAACAAGACATTTGATGTCATTCATCCTATCACATGCAATCTTATACCATCCTACATGATCAGCATCACATGCCCAACAATGCCTTACCATTCCCATAAGCATTCTAACCCTTTTGCAATTTGCAGCGACTACCCCTCTAACACCAGCATCATCATTCCATAACTATTCATCCCTTCATACCTCAATGCCAACCTATATCTCGAACTTTCCTCCCATAGATTCCATTAGCAACAGATCAGTATCATGCCGACACCGCTAATCATCCTCCAGTATGTTGCCTCGCACCAACCTCCACTGGAATGCTCTACTCTCTAAACCATCATTGCAACTATGCACTATGCCCATTATGATCATGTCAGTGCAAACCTTATTGTGGATGGGTAGTATAATGATGTTTGACGAGGACTGCGCAAGGTTGGCGCAAATGGTGGTTAAATGGAGAGAGGCAGTAAAATTTGGGTAGACTTGCATGAGATAGCAGCAGGATGTTTGGCAGTATGCATTAATGAGTAATCTCAATTCCTAACTAAGATGAGGATAAGCTGATACTTGAGATTTGGCCGATTAAACAGTATTTGTCAGTGACCCTAAAGACTTGAGAAGCTCCTCCAATATAAACATCAGTTACTTATCATCTAATATTCGCAAAAAGCAATACTTGGTGAAATTAAGACTTACAGATGCCGGAAGTGAAGAAGCAATACTTGAAGAAATATAGAAGAAAGCAATACTTGGTGAGATCAGGACTTACATGAAGCAATACTTGGTGAATCTACTCCTACATATGCCAATATAATCTTAAGTAGGAAGAGAGACTCTTTAACAACCCTATTCTAGGAGCTGAAAGCAATAAGTTTATGTTTGCTATCTATGCAATCAAAATGAACCTCCAAAAAGCCATCAAGAAGCGGAGTCAGTGGTGGTGATAGCTAAAATGGAGGCATCTCATCTCTCATCTGACATGCTCAAGTGGAATACCAAAGTTTTGAATGGGAGAATCTTAGGGGATGAAACTTCTTATGGAGCAATACCAGATATAGGAGTATACCAAACGTCATAAACGGCAGCTAGCCATTTAATCTAAACATTTGGTTAATGGTAAAGCAGCATATGATAAATCAGATGAAAAACACTTGAGGATACATAACACTAATCGTAATTTCCAAAAGATTTGCTATACAGTCTTAACCCTTCCCAAAATGATCTCCACTATCCATACTACAATAGACAACAACACCTAGCAGAAACCAAGACAAGTTTAAAATGCACTCGAATTGCACGCAATCCCTGTAAAAATTATTCCTTTGAAATGTAATAACCCAGCAATAAAAATTACAGTGCAAGGTTATACAATCCAAATCATCAGTTCACAAAAAGAAGAAATTTTTATTAGAGGTTTTTGAATCGAGAGGCCCTACCAAATCCAAATCGGAAACTTTACCTCATCATCTTCTAAAACTCCAAGAAATTTTCTTTCATGAAAACTACATGAATCTTATCATAATCAAAGAATACACGAATCCAGACAGGAAAACGAGTAAAAAAATGAGGAAAAACAGAAGGAATGATCAATAACAGACCATCGTGCATGGAAGCAACGTTCCAGCGCCGATTTCTAGGCGATTGGGAGGAAATCCACTTCGAAAAGAACCGCCTTGGAAGGTGAGGACCGGACAGGGAGGGGGAAGAGGCCGCCACACGCCGGCTTCTGTGCGCAGGAGAGGGGCGAAGAGCAAACCAGGAAGAGGAGCATTTCGGGGAGGAAAGGGCCATCTCTCTCTCCCTTCTCTCAGGCGTCGGAATCACTGAGAAGGAAGGTTTCTTGGGTAGAAAAAAAGATGAAAATTTTTGGAGAGCGGGGGGGAGGTGGAAAGATGGCTGCTGCTATATTTTAAAAATGCGATTTCATCAGCAAAGTCTGGTTTGAACTCTGGTTTAGGACATAAAAAACTAGGGTTAGGCTTGGCTAATTGGATAATTTTCAGCACAAAGAAAAAGATTCTACTGGACATTAGGGCTAAGTGTGATGTGCTGCAGACTTAGAAGATTTGCGTTTGATACATGATCATCTTTGCATGGACTCATGATGAGCAGGCTAATTTACTTGTTTTTACCTTCAAACATGGGCCATGGCTGTCAATGTTATTTGTGCACTTGGCTTGGCTCTGATATGGAACTGCTTGTTTCCACATCAAATGACAATTAAAGGTTCATTTTGTCGGAAGCAATGTATTATGGAAAAATAAATCCTATCTAGATTATCATGCTTGGTATGAAAAGGGCACGAGATAGATAGTAAAATAAATAATGGATCCAACGCCTATTTCATTGAGAGCGAAGTTAAAACAAATACCACCAAGAGATGACATTTTTTTTTGCATGCTAAATTACTAAGTGGAGGTAATCGATAATTATCATTTCTTGATGAAAATGACCCCATTTATATTACATTAATATTATATCAGTTATATTAATATATATTATATTAATATACATTTATTAAATCTACTTATTATATTAAATATTAATAAATATTTATGACTAAATATATTATTCATTAATATAATACATATGTATAACATATCATTAATATATTATAGTTATATATTTGTATTAATTATTTATATTAATAATTAATATATTAAGTACAACATATTAATAAATGTATTATTGATTAGTATATTAATCAAAATACTAACTTCAAATAATATATTAGTTATATATTATTTGTTATTATCGATATATTTATTCATTGTTTATTAAAATTATTGTAATAAATTATTTTTTATAATTAATATATTAAAATATTAAACATATTATATAAATGTATTTATTAATAAACATTAATTATTAATAAATAATTAATAGGTATTTATTAGCTATTAATAAATCAAACATGGGATTTATTAACAACTAATATACTTATTTATTAAGAGGTATTTCTATAAATTTTATAATTAATATATTTATTAATACACCAAAAAATACTAAATAAATATTTATAATAAAAAATATAATTTAAATATTTATTAACTCATGTAAATATATTTCGAGATTCGAAATGGTCCATATCAACAACCTTTGTATAAGTAGAACATAAATGGTCAACAAATGGACTGAAATATAAAAAAAAATTATTACTTAAATTATTTATTCAAAAGTATTTTTGAAAATTTGGCAATATTTCTAAATAAGATTATCTACAACCAAATATAGTAATCTTTTTTTAGTGCCATTTTCTAAAATAATTTTTTCATCAACCAAATGTGATGAAATTTATTTTTCTACATAATCATTTTTCTAGATAAATGAGTTTCAAAAAATTGTGAGATTATTCAGTAATCTAACATACCCTAACTAAATGAACGCTAAACAATGATAATAACTGGTCTCCCGAGACTAGCTTGCTAGATCAGCTGAATTGAAAATGAGTGAGCAATCAATTGAGTTTATTTCTAGAGTGTATAGGTGTGATATTGGTATCAACATTTTTGTATCAATAATGTATGCACATGGCAGAAAATTACACAAAGGGAAAAGCAAGAATAGATATTTCTAGAATTTAATCACCTATCGCCCAAATTTTCAAGGAGAGGATATGAACCAAGGTTCGACCAATGTGCTTAAAGGAGTTCTTTGAGGGCTCAACCAATTTTTGAAGCTACATTCGAAATTCATGCATGGACTAGACACTAATTAGCTACAAGTTGGCTGGGTACAACTAGTGTATAATTACTGTAGTTCAAATATTTAAAATTTTTTTGACTTGGGTGGTGTTCTTAGACTAAAAATAGTTGTTTGATTTGAATGGTCAAGCGAGCGGACTGTGGGGCTTGAATTTTTCTCATGAAAATAACATGCAACTTGCAAGTCGACTTGGAGTCGAATCAACTCACTTTCAAAATTATAAAAATACTATTCTTCATATATTAGAAGCGATATTCTAGCTCCATGCGCCTTAAAGTCACCATCTGCAAAGGGATATTGAAAATTGGTGGAAGAAATAGATAGAAAATAAAGAAAAATATGGACAAGAAAGAGAGGAGTTAAAAAAATAAGATATGGGCACAACGTCCTAATAAAAACACTATTTTAGAGATAGCATTTTTTTTTCTTATATTAGAATTTATTTGAATGATTAGGCTAAAAATCCTATAAAATTCGTGAATTGGCCCCGTAAGCTAGACATATATTTATAACTACCCAAAAATAATTTTGAAGTAGGCCGGCCCAATTCAAACCTACTTCTGAGTATTTATAATTATACATTTAGTTTGATGTATAATCTTGTAATTTTGCTGGTTGTACTAATTCAAATAAATCCATATAAATGCAAGTGGGCTATGTGGAAACCTATCTCCATTGTGTAATTTCCAAAAGAATAAGCCTACTTAGGCTCTAAGCTACCCAATTTACTTATAGTATCAGTATATACCCATCCCGAGTCGATAAAATATGGAAAGTCAAATAAAAAGTTGGAAGAAAACATTAGAGGGTCAGAGAGTATTTTGCGTGCGATAACTCTCACACATGACACACTGCAACTTATTTATAGAAAATAGAAGGTTATGATTATGTGACCATTTCTCAATAGTTACGAAAAATCAAGAGAAGTGACTGCTCATGAATAGTCACCTCCAGACAAAATAAAAATTAAAAGATTATACGAATGAAGTGAGAAGAGTCCCTTATAAAACCAAAAAATCATTAAAATGGCTTCCGCTGGAACCAACATTTGGTTACTGTAAAGAGGGAGGGAGACCAGCTTGAAAGCCACGCGCAACATCCAGTAAATCTGTACTGGAGTTAATATACGTGAAGAAATATGGTTCATTAAGTGTTGACCATAAGTAAACTTGGACTTCTGCTGAGGGCGACGCCCAGGCTTGTAGTTTGGGAGGGAAGCCATGAAGTCAATAGCATACATCCTTGGAGCGACCAAAGTGTTACAATGTGTGCAACACTCCCTACTACATCTCTTATGAATATTTGGCCGAGAACTAGTAGCAGGTGCAATAGAAGAAGGATCAAGAAGGGCCAAACCAAGTGGTGTATTAATTTGGCTTAAATGACACGTTGAGATTCATCCTGCAGCAAAAGTGAATTGGCACGACCAAAGGATGGAAGGGGCACCATGAGGGGTATTTGGCTACGGACATTAGCATACGTATCATTCAAGCCCATGCATCAATTGTTGTTGATTGAGGTGATCAGAAATCCTCTTGGAAGAGTTGCACTGACAGGTAAGATGGGGATAATATATAGTGGCCTGTTGAAATGATCACTCGTTCTCGGAACTCCACCAACTCCGGACATTTGCCGACTCCTCCGACCATGTTCGAGGTACCTCCAAGCAAACACCGACCCATCCCGACCAAGTTTGAGACGCCGACCCCAGCAGCACACAACATAGGCTCCGACCATCGAGCTCGGAGCGCTTCCTCGAGCACACCTCGGAACCCGGAAAACCGAGCCTTTCCGGTCTACACCAAGCCAGCCTCACTAATTGCCTGACAAGACTACTTAACGAGCTCGGCTTCACCAACAATCACATCCATGTACAGGCCTACGCCCACCTACGTGGCCGTACTCCACCACACTGCCGTGTCATGTCTTCATAACCGGCCAACAGCAGTCAGACGGCACATTTACTACTCCGACCATTCCCTGCTGTAACTGTCAAAGCCCTACCGTTTTTAAGAACGGGCTGTGCTGCACGCTATCCGGCTCAAATCCATACCCCCTAATGATGGGGACTGATAGTACCTCCGTCACCCGGACTACTCCACCGAGGCTATAAATAGCTCGGTCAGGTAATTCCTAAGGGACCTTTCTTGGATAGACCAAATATACCCCACTCTAACTTGATCGTCGAAGGGCCCTCACTGGGAACACCGGTGAGGCTTTGTGCAGGTCCGCAGCTGTCGCGCAGGAGGCGGCTCCCGTCTTCCCCTTTCCAGTACTGGCGGCTTCTCGGCTTCACCGGCGTGGTCACCCTCGGGCCAGATTTGAACCACAACAATGCCCAATTCATCCTAATAACTTTTGAGTAAGTTGTAGTATTTTGAGACGTAGTTAGAATTTTGTTGATGTGTGGTGAAGGCACGTTCGAATAGGAGCGGTTCAATGCATTTGGAGGCTTAAGGCGAACTCACTAAGAGGGGCTTTTTTTTTTTTTTTTTTTTTTCCATTTTGTCTTTGAGGTATTTTCTACAGTGGGCCGGCTTAAGGCGCACTTACTAAGAAGAGGCTTTTTTTTTTTCTTTCTATTTTATCTTTGAAGCTGTTTCGGTAGTGGACCTTCTTTGGGCCGGAGCCTTATGCCACTGAGGCCCAGCGTAGGACCATTGCTAGAGGAATACTTGGCGCCCAGCTCCTTCCAAACATTGACTGCGGAGCCAGTGTAAAGCACTAACGGAGTGAGATCCTTGTGAATTGAGTTGAGAAGCCAAGAAAGAACCATATTATTGGCATGTTTCCAGGCATAGAACAAAGGATCGGTTGGCTCTGGCTTGGGAAGAGAACCATCAACAAAACCCATTTTGTTCTTGGCTTCCAGTATCATCTCCATTAAGAGGACTAGTGACAAGAATTGAACTTGGGTTGTCGGAGGAGTACTGTAGAAAGAACAGACTGTCCAGTTGAGCAGCAGGAGAGTTGTTGTAAGAAGGAGCAGCCATAATGAAAAAATGAGACCGTATGAGTAATGCAGTAATGTACTGAGTGAGATACCACTGGCACTCGGAGAAGGAGGAGCGCCATCAGAACGAGGCCTACGTTGCTGTCTTCGAGGCCGACCACGCCTGGACCTAGATTGAACGTGCCTGGATCTATGGAGGTTTCTCAGTAGACTATGATCTGCGTAAAAGAGAAAGTTGCATGATCAGTTCCATTCATCTGAAGAGGAAGGGCGATCTAGGCGGAGAGCTCGCTATATCCTGATGGTTGAGAGCGCAAGAGAGACGCACCCATAGAATGCCACGCGACAAGATGGGCGTGCACAAGAATGCCACATGCATGGAAGGGGATGAGAGGCGGGGTCATGGAGGAGGAAGAAGGAAGAGAAGCGCGGTGAAGGAAAAAAATGCGCACGTACCTTGGGAATACGGGATCCAGTGGTCAAGAAGAGGACGCTGGGATCAAAAAAGGTGACGGGATCTTCCGATGAAGAGGTATGGCCGGTAGAGGATCGGCAGCGAGAGGGGCCACAGGGGCGAGAACAGAGAAGACGGGGATCGGGCGGAGGGGAAAGCGGGGGCTGGGTGTAGCTGATGGTGGCGGGAGGGGAGATTGGAAGATAATGCGGGTCGATGAAGGTGGAGAAAAGAAGAATTTTATTTCGTTGTTGTTTGTTTTGCGTTTTCTGGCTTATTCGATACTGCAGTCTTTCCAAAACAGGCTTTCTTGCCTTTTTCTGATTTTCCAGCAGAAATGGTTTTGTATTGGAGGAGAAGAAGGATGAGAGGTGGGGGTGGAGGAAAAAAAGAAGAGCGAGAAAAAAATTCGTTTGCTCTGATACGATGCAAAGAAATGAGATTAATTATTCTGCTAAGTTTATTATTCCCAATGAGAAATATGTATAGAGTGTACAAAGGCACATAGTTATAATGATAGGATCCTTTTGTTCGATAGTTACACCCATAAAATCATTCTGTTTTCAAGATCGGAAATTGTCATGATCATATTGGTTACAACCATGTAACAAATGATAGGTATTTTGTTCTGATCCCGTAGTTATAATCAAAGGATATATTGTTCTTATCCAAATGATAGGCTGTAAGCAGAATGGGTTGGACTGGGGATGGGCACAACTCAAACCAAATCTATTTGATTCCATATTCAAATCAAGTCAAAAATAAACCAAATCTAATTGAATTCCATTCCATTTACATGAGATCAGATCGAATTTAATTATTTTATCAGTTGATCAAATTTTTAGGATCAAATCAAGTCAAAATAATCCAAACACAAATCATAATAAACATATATATAAATTGATTCCTAATTATATCATAACTATATTATGCAAGAAAATAATAGGAAGCAGCATGCAAATATCATCAAAAATATATTCATCAATAACCACACATGATTAAAATAAAAAACATGAATTATCGACAAATTATACCACAAGAAAAAGACTAAATTTTTATATTTATGAGAGGTTTTGGTAATAGTTTTGAATAGGTTCAGGTTCAGGTTGGTTCAGCTAATTGAATTCGGAATTACATCCAAATGAAATCCATATCTAAAATGAGACATTTTTGAACCCAAGCCTAGTCCAAATAACTTCGGCTTTGGTTGGACCGAATTAATTTTGGATTAGGTCAATATGATCTACTTGTAGACATATACTCTTGATGTCAGGTGAGCCAACTAGCCGATTAATATCTTATTAGAAATGAAGTGCTGTAAGAATATCTATTTCCATGAATCTTCTGACATGCTCTTTGTCATTGATCAGAAATATAATGAATATAAAAATAGATTAAAATAGACTGAGCCAAGCTTAAACAAAACTGAGCTACCCCAACTTGGTTCGAGCTCATTATTCCCTTGGAGGGATGAAAAAAGGGGAAAAGCTTGGTCCGCGGTAATGCTACGCTCAGTCATGAGAAAAAAATAGCCAAGCACATCAGAAAGTTGAATTACTCCGTTTCACTCAATCTCACATAATGTGTCTAGCACTCCCACACTAATCCTTTTTAAGAGGAACGCTGCCACAATATTCATATAGATATTTCATGAAAAAAATACATCAAGATGGTGATCAACAATGAGAAATTATTGCTTACACTGTATGCACCAATTCCCATGGTGGTGCACCAAGAAGCACTTGATGAATGGGCCCATAGGAACCAGCGGCCACGATTGACTGCATACACGACCATGCTGGTGCACACAGTGTAGGCAACAATTTCTCCATCAACAATTCAAGATATTGTTTAGCTAGATAAAATACTACAGGAATCCCTTGCATTGCCGATGCTTTTCTCATGTATCGACGCTCAAAAGCATTGCTTGACTACAACCCAATGCTTTAGAAAGCACCGATAATGCAAATGTGGAAAAGTCGAAGAAGCATCGGCAATGAAAACTTGGAAAAACAATTTCACGATGCTTTTGGTTTGTATCGTGTGTTAATTAGAATGATGCTTTTATGTGTCGCTATTTGACGACGCTTTTAATAAGCATCAGCAAGTGAAGCAACTGGACATGGCTTCCGAAGATGCTTTGATGCGTCACAAGTTAATGATGCTTCTTTGCATCGCAAATTAGCGATACTACTTTGCATCATAAGTTTACCTTTTAACGACGCTTTACAGCATTGCAAACATAAACAATTTTTTAAAAAAATATTAAAAATAGAAAAAACCTATACACACACATACACATATACACACACACCCACACCAAACACATATATAACAAAAGTCACATAATAACACATGTATCATATATAAAAATAGCAAATATTTACATTGTCAAACATAATTGAATGTCCGTTACAACTCCATGTGCTCGAAAACATAAAAATATACATATATAAAATTCCTCCAAAAAAAGTCTAAGGGCTATTAGTGGTCTAGGGCAGCATCATCATCATTTTTACCACTGCTAGAAGTATGTGGAACCTATAAGAAAAAGATAGAAACTTTAGAAATTGGGAATATAAAAATCACAATGTATTATAAGTTATTAGGCTCATATAAAAATATACATGATAATTATGTAAAATATACAAATACATATAGTTATTTATTTACCTAAGGCGGGATAAACTTCTGTAATGAGGATGTAATCTGGTCAAGTTGAGCCCTCAAGAATTGTATCTTTATTTGATGGCTCTACATTATCTCCTCCACCTATGCTTCTAGCCTACGAACATCTATAATGATATTATTCTGTCCATTATCTTGAGTATATCTGCTCACTATAGACATCCAAGTGGGGGTAACTCTAATCCCCTAACTCCTCACTTGACTATAATGCTCCATCAATTTAACAAACACTTGAGCTTCGACACGACTAGATTCTAAAGGTGATGACGAGTCGTCAACATGCTCCACAATAAGGGATGTAGCCCCCTTCAATATTTAAATAAAAAGTCACATATTAATGTTTGAAAAAATAAAACTATAAATCATTGCACAAAGCGATTATTAGTACATATGACTCTATCTCTCGACTCCTTTCAGAAAAAGCTACCATCTCGGTGGGTATGAGTCATCCTATAGAACTCCACCTCACCAAACTCTTCTGTCTACAAAAAAAAGTGTATATTAATTACATGACACATGATCCATGATATGTGATATATGATAGAAGATACATTGTTCATGATACACATTATATGATACATGAAATAAAATATAAGATACATGATACATGGTACAATATGAAGACCGCTAATTTTCAATTTGAAGTAAAGAAGTATAACAGTTTCAATAAGACTCATAAGTATTATGATACATTGTAAATGATACATGATACATAGTTTCATTAAGAAGCATAAGTATTTCAATATAAAATAAATAAATCTAGCAAGGAGTTTGTAATATGCCAAAGAGTTTCAAAGAAACATATATACAAATTTGTCTCTACGCCTCATATAACTCTTGAAATTTGATGTGTGAGGAACCGATTAAGATGCTCGTTCAGCTCTACCAATATCAGAATAGGTCTACCAAGTAAGGTAAACAATGTAAGATATATGTGCAATCTATATTAATAATGAATAAAATATAAGGTGTTGAGAGAGTATACACAACATGTCCTTTTTTGAAAGACTAGTAGTAAACAAGCTCTCTCTACTGATAAGGGTATACATCATAAGGATAATTATGAGCAACCTCCTCCTCTGTCATACCCTCTTTCTTGTAGTCCCTCTTCAACTTTCTCTTAAATTCTTTCCACTTGTGGTTAACAAACTTTCGAACCTGGTCATGGCTCTTTGAAGGAAGCACAAACTTACTCTACAACAAAGTAAAGAATATTATGAATGTTAAATATAATTAGATGCTTATGATAGTTAACAAATTAACATAAAGCATCAAATTCAATTCTTTACCTATATACATCGTAAAAGCTCAACCTTATACAAACGAAGCATATTAATCCACCTAGCATAGTTGAGCGAACACAGCTGACCCTTTCATGCAACTAATCTAAGAAAATCTGCTATTATGCTTCCATCCCTCTTGATTGGGACTAGGGCTGGGTAAACAATAGGAGGTTTGTGTTGGGACTAGGGCTGCAATGTGGATAGCAAGACCCTGCCCAAGGTTGCTGAGACTGGCATGTTGATGAACCAACCTCGAGCTGTTGATGTATGTAGAGTTGCTGGGGCTCGTGGGGTTTTTGGGACTACTCGAACTGATCAGAAGATGATCCAGCTTGAGAATGAAACTCCATGTCTTTGAATCATTTCTCTTGACGTATGATGTTACCTAGTATGCATAAATAAAAATCAATAATGGTTAACATAATATTAAATACAAAACTAAATGAATGGCTAATAAGGAAAATTACTTATTAAATAAAGATTATAAAAGAAGACAATATTTCATATAATGTATATATCATAAATATTTCTTATCATTGAAAATCAAGCGATATTATTTTCTCCTTCAACATCCATTTTAACCAAACTCATTATAACATTTAGTTTCTTAATCGACATAATGTTGTAAGGCACACACTGAGTATAAGTCTCATCATCCTCTAGTTCTAACCCTTTTCATATATCATACAAGTCCCTAAGCTTAATCTTGATGACAACAACCTATTTCTTATTTTTTGAGTCTTGCACAAAAAATACTTGTTGAGCTTGAGATAAAAAAATGAATAGGTCATCCTTTAATAACACATCAATATGTATCAATCTTTAAAAATTTACAAATATGAACCCATTTGTATCTTGCTTCAAATCTTTAGGTGTCTTTATATCTATCCAATCATATTGAAATAATAGTACCTTAAACTTTTCATCATATTCCAACTCATAAATATCTGTAAGGGTATCATAATAAGTTTTTCCATCTGCTTCCACCATAACTCCACTGTTATGTATTTTTCTAAATATCTGTGAATCTTCTTGTATCCAAGATCCAATTTCTTTTACTACTTTTTGGCTTCATAAGAAGATGGTGCCAATGTAGCACTTTTCAGAAATACATCTTTTAATAATTGAAGCAGCATTAAAAAGGACTTCCTAGATCATCCATTCAAATATTTTAAATAGAATAAATGTGTAAGAAAAAAAAATCAAAAAATTTTCACAACTCGAATATAGTTTTTGATCACAATATTTCACTAAATTACAATATTGAGCTGTCTCTTCATTAGATGAATATATATTTTCTTCAATATGTATAGAGTTAGTAAATGTAGGCCCTCCAAATATCTTAACTACTTCTTGCCTCCATTGAAATCTTCTAAATTTCCAACACAAACTCCAACGATATCTCTGAGTAAATCTCTCGTATCATCTTTTTCTACAAGATTTTTTTGCATGTTGCTGAATTCAAAACTAGAGGTGTATTGTGTATCAAAGGGTCAATTACATGGAGATGGCAACATAGATTCTCCATGAAATACCCACTTTGTATACTCTTTTATAAAACTGTTCCATACCAAATGTTCTTCAATTTGATATAGACATAGAATCTTTCCATTCGTACTAGTTTTCTCAATAGCAAATTTGATAAAATTCTGAACTCTATCCAAATAATTTTTGCTAGACCTCGAGTTATTTATCAAACTTTTATCCATTGTAAGTGAAAACTGATTAAAATTGCAACTTATCTAAACAAAATAAAAGAAATTAACACATTTATAGCATAAGATACCTAAAGAAATTAATATCCATTGTAGTGTGCAATATCCTTACAACTGGGGTAAATAAAATTGTATAAGTCGTTAGTCTTGGTCAATTTCAGCAGCATTTACTAGTTAATACTTTTTGAGCTATGCTGCAACTTTCTGTTAATATAAGTTATTTAAATTTCTATTAAATACCTTTTTGAGCTATGATGATATTAGCTCTTTGAACTGAAAAGATTCATTTTTGCGATGTCAAATTATCATATGCTCCATTAGGGTCTCATTGTATTGTTTGCTTTGTATGTGGTACTATATCACATTTTATTCTCAAAAGTTTTAGCAATAGATGGTATATGGAAATTTAATGCATGATAAGTTGTTGCTCAACAATGTCAAAGGCACCTTGACAAGAAAATACATTATAGTGAATGTTGAAATCAGTTAACAAATGCACTGCTAATAAAAGTTAGACTAAATTTCTAGGAGACTGTTAAATATATCTAATCGTTACTTAAAAAGTTGGACCGTGCAAGAAAGAGCAATTTTATTTCAAAAATGTTTACAAATTACAAAATCAATAGATATATCTTGAATTGCATTTTTCAAGAGGTTTCACCAATGAATCCAGGTTCCTAACTCATGAGGTTCACGGCCCAATTAGAAGCTTCAAATTGCACATCATACAATATCACTAAATCATGGTATTTCGGTTTGAAATTCAGTAAGTGTTTTGAAAGGTGGATGTGATATGCAGGCAAGCATGCATAGTATTAGGCAGAAGGTGTCCACCTAAGAAGACACACAAGGGGGTAGTGTTAAAATTAAGAAAGCTAATAAAAATTCATAATAAAAAGAGGCACATAACGGCTAGTTCAGTTAGAGCGAGAAGCTCCAGTTTCAGAGAGAGAAAATTCTAACGGCTAGTCGGCGGCGTCACTATCGGCGTCCGACGAGGCTCCGGCCGTCCGGAGTGACACTCACGGCGGGCGGGCGGGGCGGTGTGGAGCGTTACAGCTTGGTTTCGGCAAGCTTTCCTGGATCGGCAGCTCTCTTCTCGGCTTCCGGCGACCCTCGGGCGGCTTGGGGGAAACTCCATGGATCGCAAGGGGAAGGCACCGATGGAGAAGACGACGGAGCCGACGGGGAAGACGACGGAAGGAACGGCTAGAGGACCGGGTAAGTTTACTAACCCTGGGCGCGGAGGCAAGTCCGGAGCTTGGTCACGGCCGGGGCCGTGGGTTACTCAGTGGCCCACGGCCGCGGAGGTGGAGCGGCTGAGCCGCCGCTTCCCGGACGTCCTCCGACTACCGGAGGAGCCGATAAAGGCGGCCCGGTTGCAATGGGAAGGGCGCGCACTGGTGGCGCGGAGCTTTGGCCGCCGCATCCCGGCGGAGTGGGTGGCCAAAGATGTGGCCACCCGGACTAAACTGAAAGACGTGGTGGCCGTCCCGCTCGCGGACGACCACCTCGCCCTCCGGTTCCGGTCGACGGAGGACCGGGACCGAGCTCTGAGCGCGGGCCCGTGGGTGGTGGCGGGGCAGCTCCTCGCCATGAGCCCATGGGTCCCGGACTTTGAGCCGGATGCCGACACGGTGAAGACGGCCCTCGTTTGGCTGCGCCTGCCCCGACTCCCGCCGGAGTATTGGTCGACCTCGACCATACTCCACATCGCGGCGAAGGCGGGCCGGCCGATCGCGGTGGACGAAGTCACTGAGCAACAGGGGGCCATGGGTTTTGCCCGTGTGAAGGTGGCCATCGACACCACGGCGCCGCTGTTGCCAGGGGTGCTGATCCAGGGAATGACGAGGGTGCGTTGGCAACCCTTCGTTTTCGAGAATGTGCCGGCGATCTGTCCCCGGTGTGGATGCATGGATCATTCGGACGCCGCCGCATGCCGTTCTCAGGCGACTGGCCGAGCTGCGAGCGACCCGACCTCGGCAGCGGAGCCCCCTGGGGGCGGGACAGAGCGGCCGCCTCCGGCCACTGAAGAGGAGAACCAAGGGCCAGTGTATGGCCCTTGGATGGTGGCGACACGGCGGAGAGTTCCACGGGAGAACCCTCCGCCGCGACCGGGGGAGATGATCGGGTCCGATAAGGAGCCAGGGCCGTCATCGACCCAGTCGCCACCCCACGCGGTCAACCCGACCTCGCCGGCGTCACCGGCGGACACCGACGGTTGGCAGAAGCCTACAAAAGTTGCGCGCCGCCGGTCGCCGCTGGCCAGTGGGGGGGATAGGCTAGCTCCGGCCGCCCTAACAGGGGCTGCCTGGTTCCCCTTGGCTGGCAAACCGGGACCCGACTCGGTCGAACCGGGGCCGAGCCGGAGAGTCGACCTGGCCGTTTTGGCTGACCCGGCCCCCCCGCGGGCCGACTCTGGGCTCAATGGGGCGGGCGTGGACCGGGCCCAGAACCAAAAACGGCCCAGGCCCCCAGCGGGCCTTGGCCCACACGGGGGCCCGGGCCCGGTCGCCCAAAATACTGGGCAGGCCCAGCGCGCACGGGCCCAGCGGGCTGGGCGCCGTGGCCGTGGGCCGGCCCATTTGATCGGCGCGCCCTGCGCCAACGGCGCGCCGCGCCCCGTCGGCGTGCCGGGCGCGGAAGGCGCGCCGGTGCCTGCGAGCGCGCCCTGCACCGGGTCCGCGTCAGCTACCGCGGGCATGCCCTGGACCGGGTCCGCGCTTGTGGTCGCGGGCGCGAGCGTGTCTGGCATCGCGGGCGCGCCCACTGTTGAGGGCGCGCCCGATGAGGGGGGCCCCCCTGGTGAGTGGGCCGCAAGCCCTTTGCAACAGCAGGGCCTGCGGGCCCAACTTGCTATTGGGCCGCAGGCCTCGCTAGCTCTAGGCCCGGGAGCTGGTACAGAGGCCCCGGCAACCCAGGATCTGGCGGGTGGGGGCCCACGGGACTCTGCCCAGCCAGCCTCGGGTGCGGAGGACCTGGCTGACCTGTCTCCCTTGGCCCGAGATGAGCTGACCTTGGATGGGGGACCTGTGGCACCAGTGGGACCCTTCCAGTTCACCCCACCACGCCAGGAGCTGGCGGTGGTTTTGGGGTCCTTGCAGGCCGATGGCCAGGACCACCCTATGGTGGGTGTGCCGAGCGAGCCGCGACCGTGGGATGCGTTTGCAGACCTTGGGGGTGGCCCAGATGGAGTCTTCCGCTTTGGTCTACCTCCCCCGGTTGTGGTGGGGGACCACCCCATCCCACACACCGAGGGGAGCATGGCTGAGGCTCCACCATTAGGAGGGGGTACTGACCACTCTTCTGCTGTGCAACGCGTTAGGGCAGCAGTCATGGGGGTTGTATCCACTGCTAGTGGTGAGGAGGAGGAGCGAGATTGCCGGGGTGCCGGGCCTGAGGATGGCCCTGCGACTCTGGGGTAGGATGAGTCTGAGGCCGACTATGTGGACTGTGACCCATGATGATACTTGCTTGGAACTGTAGGGGGGCGGCCAAGCCGTCCTTCATGTCTACTTTCAAACGATTAGTACAAGTCCATAGTCCGGAGATCTGTTTCCTATGTGAGACCCGATTATCTGGCGATGGGCTCAGCCGTTTGAGATGACGCATGGAGAGGGATTGGGAGACCTATGCAGTCGATTCCCAGGGACTGTCGGGGGGTATCTTGGTTTTATGGAGGCGGGGTGTGGCGACAGTCGATGTCTTCCACAACTGCTCCCAACAAGTCATTATGATCATATCACGATCCGACGTCGCTCCATGGGTACTGTGTGGTGTGTATGCTAGTACGGACCACCGAGCTCGGAGAGTCCTCTGGCAGGAGATCACCAATCTGACCGCTCAGGGCATTCCGGCGGTAGCAATTGGTGATTTCAACTGTATCCAGAGTGAGGATGAGAAGCGGGGGGGCGCGGCTTTTACGGATCGAGTGGATAGGAGAGAGTTTCGGGACTTTGTGTTGCGGAATGGCCTGGTAGACTTGGGGTTCACGGGCCCACAGTTTACCTGGTGCAATAATCAGCTGGGCAGAGCTAGGGTTTGGGAGCGATTAGATAGGGCCCTTGCGTCCCCTGATTGGATCCTCCGATTCCCTACTAGCCGGGTTAGCCACTTGCCTCGGATAGCCTCGGACCACTGCCCATTGCTGCTATCCACATCATCTGGCCCTACGCATCGTAGCCCCTTCCGCTTTGAGAAGGTTTGGCTGTCGTATCCCCAGTCTTGGGATGTCGTCCGCGACGCGTGGCGGGTCCCAGTGCACGGCGATGCCATGCAACGGGTCTCACGCAAACTTGAGCTGACTAAACGGCGCCTTCGCCGGTGGAATCGTGAGGTCGTGGGCAATATCTTTCGGCAATTGGAGGGGGTTGAGACTTCGATCGCTGAGTTGCAGAGGAAGGAGGACTTGGGAGGCGTGCTTCCGGAGGACGATATGACTGATCTCCGGGGACTCCTTGCGACTCACCACTCGCTACTACGGCAGCATGAGATTTTCTGGCGACAGAAATCCCGGGTGTAGTGGGTAAGCGAAGGTGATCGTAACACTAGGTTCTTTCATCGGTCGACGGTTATCCGGAGACAGAGGAGCATGATCCACTCTCTGCGAGCTGGGTCTGGACATCGAGTGGAGGGTGAGCCTGCCATCCGGCAGGTCTTGCTCGATTTTTTCCGTACTAGGTGGACGGAGGATGAGGTGGCCAGTGATGGGGACCCTCCTCTGATGGTGGACGTAGGTATTGATGATTCTGAGAGCGTACTCCTGACCCGGCCAGTGTCGGCACAGGAGGTACAGGAGGCAGTATGGGCCTTGGCCGCAGATAAGGCCCCGGGACCTGATGGTTTCCCCCCGTTTTTCTTTCGGCAGTATTGGGGTATTATCCGACTAGCGGTGGTGGAGGCTATCCAGTGTTTTTTTGACCAGGCAGCTATGCCTGAGGACTGGAAGGCCACCTTTATCACGCTAATACCTAAATGCCAAAATGCGGCCGAACCTTGTCACTTCAGGCCCATCAGCTTGTGCACAACCCTTTACAAGGTTGTCGCAAGAATCATGGTGGGCAGAATGAAACCCCTCCTGCCTGGCCTCATTAGCCAGGAGCAGGGGTTCTTTGTGGCTGGCAGAAATATTTCCCATAATATTATGCTGGCCCAGGAAATGATGTGGGATCTCCAACGCGCTTCGAAGCGACACAGTCTGATGGCAGTCAAGCTGGATATGGAACGGGCTTACGACAGGATCAGGTGGAGCTTTCTCCAGCAGGCGCTGGAGGCTTATGGCTTCCCCAGGCAGTGGATCGGCTGGGTTATGGGGTGTGTTCGGGGGCCAAAGTTCTCTATCTTGGTCAATGGCACACCGTCACCTTACTTTGAGTCCTCTATAGGGCTACGACAGGGATGTCCTTTATCTCCCTACTTGTTTATTATCTGTGTTGATATCTTATCTCGGTCTTTGCAGAGAGTGTGCGCTAGCCGTGAGCTGGAGGCCTACACCCCAGCCACGGGGGCTCGCCCTATCTCACATTTACTTTTTGCTGACGACTGTCTTCTTTTGGCCAGGGCACGGACTACAGAGGCTCGGGTCCTTCGCAGGGTGGTAGCGGCATACTGCGCGGCGTCCGGCCAAAGGGTGAATTTTTCCAAATCCACCATCTCCTTCAGCCCCAGCACAGAGAGCGGAGTCAGACAGGAGATCAGAGGGATCCTCCAGATACCGGAGCAGGAAGGGACGCTTACCTACCTAGGCGTGCCTATCACTGGTCGGAGACTGCGGGTGGCAGAGTGCTCCGGTTTGGTACAGCGAGTCCGGAGCAGGCTGGAGGGATGGAGGGCATCATCATTATCCATGATGGGGAGAGTGACATTGGTTAGGACAGTACTGGGATCTCTACCGGTTTACCTCATGGCCAACACAGTGGTTCCCAAGACGATCCTGCTAAGGATCGAGCGCCTTCTTAGGGATTTCCTGTGGGGGTCATACGGTGGAGGTCACGGAGTGCACCTGGTTGCCTGGGAGCAGGTCTGCCGCCCCACTAGTGAGGGCGGTCTGGGGGTGCAGTCCCTTATTGAGAGGCGCGAGGCTTTCAGTGCTCGGCATGCGGCTCGGTTCATCTTGGAGCCACACGGCCTCTGGAGTCAGGTGATGGCAGCTAGATATGGCCGAGGGGTTTCAGGGGTGGCACAGCGGGGCCGCCAAGTATCCTTCATGTGGCGTGAGATCGGGAGACACCTGCCGGCAGTATCAGCACATATCAGGGTTTTGATTGGCGACGGTCGGAGTACTGATGTGGCTAGCGACTCATGGGTGGACTCCCTGGCCCTGAGCCGCTGGCCTACTATGTTTGACACAGAGGCGGTTGAGGGGTTGCGGGTGTGCGATCTCCTTGTACCAGGAGGAGCAGTATGGGATGAGGCCAGACCCAGGCTATTGTTCGGGGTACACCTAGCTGCGAGGATCCGATCCCTCCCGTTACCAGGATGTGGGGGGCCAGATGTCAGGGTGTGGGGCACCTCGAGCCAGGCCAGCGTTAGGTTGGGAGACATCACGCGCGCCATTCAGCCAGGGCATGAGCCGGGGCCGGACTGTACCTGGATTTGGAGGTCCGGACTTCATCCGAGGGTTGCTCTCTTTCTATGGAAGGTGTTCTGGAGCCGACTTCCTACGAGAGTAGAGCTGAGCAGGCGAGGTTGGGGGGTCCCAGCTGAGTGCGGGACGTGCGGAGCTGAGGAGTCAGTGGACCATGTGCTCTTCCAGTGTACATGGGCGCGGACGACATGGCAGTGGGCTGGGATCCCGCGGGGGGCCCGGAGTGAGCGGCTACAGTTTCTCAGGGTGACACGGCAGTGGTTAGCCAGCTTACGGACTCGCGAGGAGGGCATTAGAGCTACTTGCACAGCGCTTCAGATCTGGCTGGCAAGGAATGCCCGCACTCTCGGTGAGCGCAGGGTGTCACCGAGGTTTGTGGCAGAGCTTGCTCGAGCACAGGCTTGGGAGTTCAGACCCGCCCTTTCTACAGATAGACCTTTGATAGCTCGGGACACCTGGGGTTCCCCCCCTGCTTCGGCAGCTTCCCAGTTGGTGTTTTTCACCTGGGAGCCCCCACCCCTGAGTTTCCTCAAGGTCAACTTCGATGGGTCGGTTCTGGATGGCGGCACGCGGGGCGGTGCAGGCTTTGTCATACGAGGCCCACACTCCAGGGTAGTGGCCGCAGGTGGTTGTCAGTTGTTCGATACATCGGTGCCTGGAGCAGAGTTGCATGCCGCCTGGGCAGGCCTTCGACATGCGAGGGCAGTTTTGCGGGCCAGCTCGGTTATCTTGGAGGGGGACTCGGCCACTGTTGTCCGAGGGATTCAGAGGGGATTGGGGGGTGAGACTACAGACCATCCCCTGATTCGCGATATTGTGATGATGAGTCAGGGTGGGGCCACTTTGGCCAAACATGTATTCAGGGAGGCCAATGGGGCTGCCGACTGGGTGGCTGGCCATGTGGCCCACCACTCGGGGTACGCCCTTTGGGTAGGAGAGGCGGAGCTGCCATTGGCACTCCGTGAGGTCTTGTATTTTGACTTTATTGGGTGTATTCGTACCCGCACTGTATGAAGCACCCGCTTTCAGCAAAAACAAAATAAAAAAAAATAAAAATTCATAATTATAAAAGATATAAAATTAGATATAAATCGAGAGTAACTAAAAGGGACAAAGGTATACTTAAGGCTAGTTAATGGGCTACCTCCAAAAGCTACAATATTTCCCTACAAAATGACAAATAATTCTGAATCTACCTAATCATGAATAATCAATGCAAAATTAGAAGTGAGCAAATAAGAATCGGCGAAACTCACGGGCAATAAAAAAGGTATATTAGCACCAATTAGAAGGAAAAGTCACAATATAATTAATTGGCAAAATTTTTTGAGCTATACTTCTAATTTTAGCCGAGTTACCATATAATTTTTATTGGTCTAATCAAATTATATGATGATTCTTGAAAGACCTCTAATAGCAAAACTCCTGCTCATACTTTCTGTTTGCAAATTAAAAAGAAGTACAACTTTTTTTATACATAGAAAGCACCATATATATTCTTAGTGATCCATTGTTCATGACCTCCATGGAACATGAAAATAATAATGAGGTATAATTGTTTGTAAATCAAAACAGGTATGTAGTTACTCATGTAGATCAAAAGACATATCATACCTTGTGAGGACCCGTGCGGGTGTGTGTTTAGTCCCACATCAATTATTTGATGGATAGATCTTGGGTATTTATATGGGATCAAGGAACCTAAATAATACCTTCCAGCTAGTCTTTTTGGGTGAGATCCTAGGTTATGACAAATAGTATCAGAGCTAATCCGACCCATGGCCCATGTGAACTAACCCGACCCATGGCCCATGTGAACTAACCCGACCCATGGCCCATGTTAGGTTATGACAAATGGTATCCGAGCTAACCCGACCCATGGTCCATGTGAACTAGGAGACACTGCAGCATGAAGTCATTGAGGCTAACTATGGGCTGATCGTAATGCTTGTGATTAGATTTGAATAGATTTAAACCCTAAGCCTCATAAAGATGCCAGGATTTAAACGGAAAGAGTATGTGAGGACCTGTACGGGCGTGTGTTTAGTCCCATAATGGTTATTTGCTAGGTAGATTTTGAGTACTTATACAGAATCAAGAAATCTAAATAATATTTTATGGCTGGCCTTTTTGGGTGAGGCATTGAGTTAGTGACATTCCTGCTTCACAGATTCAGGGCGGATGTCGTCACCAGGAAGAGGGTAGGGTGGCCCGTAGTTTGTAGAGAAAGAACCCAAGAGGGAGAGGGTTAGAGAGAGAGAGAGAGAGAGAGAGAGAGAGAGAGAGAGCAGGGGCCAATTGAGGAGCTCAGAGGAGGAGGAAGAAGAGGAGGAGAACTGGTGTCGCGTGGTGGAGCTCGAGGGAGGAGGAAGACGATGGAGGAGCTCAAGGGAGGAGGAGGAGGACGGCGGAGACGCTCGGGGGAGGAGGACTAGTGTTGGGTAGTGGAGCTCATGGGAGGAGGAGGATGGCGGAGGAGATCGGTGGAGGAGGAGGAGCACTAGTGTTGGGCGGTGAAGCTTGGGGAGGGGGAGGAGGAGGAGGAGGAAATTAGGGATCGGTTTAGGGTTTGGATTGGGGCAGGAGAGACCAGGATTGAAGTAGGGGTTTTGGCATCCGATGACGTTCTTCTTCGTGTAATTTAACGATACTAATAAGCATCGTTTTATTAAAGTAATCTAACGACACTAGCCAAAAAAGCCTTGTGGAAGGCCAGTTTAAAGTTCTTGACACTTATAAACGTTGCTAATCTTCGACACTTGTTAAAAAGGTCAAGAGATCTTGGCGTGCTCGGGTGCTCGGGGGGCTGCCAATGCTTTCCACTAGTGTCAACAGCTTAGCGTTGGCTTCCCATCCTTCCCTTGTAGTGAAAAGAGCTAGCTCTCATTATACGTTCATACGATCTTGCTTTAAATCTTTCCAAACCACAAAAGATTTTACTACCTTATTTTTCTTAGTGGACATACTTTCCACTAAGCATGCACTTAGTCTCTCTCTCTCTCTCACACACACACACACACACAAACACACACACTCTTTATGCAACTCCCGTCAACTTTGGTTACAACAGATAGCGGCCATACATCTTTAGAATTCCTACCCAATCCCTTACAGTTAATAGACACCTTCTGAGGCCTCCCAGCCAATCCACTAGTACCTTATTTATAAAGTTTTATGGCTTTATAGGATCACCATGAGTGAAAACAGAACAATTTATTCCTTAGCATATTTCCCCATGGGCTGTGGAAGTAGATAGAACTTAATTTTTACAGAGATTTCACACGCTTTTGACATATATGTTTTGGATGAATTCGGTCTAAGAACACAGTAACAGCTCTCTTGATATCCCTGAAGTAGTCTTTGTTCTATCCTATGCCTAAAGCTGTTCTTTCTTCACTCATAGCATAGTAGCATTCTTGCTTCAAGCCTCCTCTGCTTGTTGACTCTTGCAATAAAGTCCTCAACTCTCCTGTTCAATTCATCCAAGCCCTTCTCCCCCTCTCCATCCACCTCCTCATACCCTCCCTCCACTTGAGCCCATCCTCCACCTCCTTTTTCCTCTTCTCCCTCTTCTTCTTCATCAAAAGCCTTCTTGCATGCACTTCCTTTCTTGCTTTTCCTCGTAGATCTTCTTCGAAGGTTAGTGTTTCTGTTCATGTACTCTTCATAGATATCAGGAGGAGTCAAGGAAGACTTTGAGAACTTCGACTCACCGATGAGGAAGATGACAATGAGATTGCACACAACGAAGAGGCACTTGGGTCCAAACACGACGGCGTGCAAGTCGGGAAGGAAAACAAAGAAGAAGAGATTAAGAGAGGAGAAGATGGTGGGGAGCCATAGGGGGCTCGAGAGGAATAAACCAAGAAGCAGAATTGCTACTAAGTATTGGATGAGGCTTGTCAGGAATTGCCTCCTCCTCCTCCTATACCTCTTCATGGCTTGAAGCTTCTCAATCTTGGTAGTGTCCATTTTGCCAATGGAGGCTTTGGGACTAGTATTAGATGGTAGTTTGTGGGGGACTTCCTAGGCCATGCTGATTATGGATTAAGGAAGGTTGTGGAGAGATAAAGAGTGTTTATAGGAGTGGTAGAAAATTGTTGGAAGGATTCTCATCCGACAGAACAGAGAGCAATGCGGTAGGAGGTTTAAATAGGAGCGTAAAGGAGATCTCTTGTGGTGGGATGCTGCCTTTTCCTCTTGAAATGGGATTTTTATTTGGCAGCGTGGGCTGTCCTTTTTAAAAAGTTAGGATGGAGGTGATTGAAGGCTTCTTTTGCTTTCTACTTCCCACTGCGTTGCTTCATGGTATTGGCCTTCCTGATGGACATAAACCTTGGTGCACGAGGTGCAACCAGTTTGGTGTGGAACGAGTCAGTGAGCAAGTACCCCAAAATGGAATTGGATCTGCTAGGCCATTCAGCTCACCGAACACCATAATGCGCGACTCCAAGGCTAACATCTATCTCTATTATTTTGGTCTCATTGATGTATTGCAAAATATTTTTATTGAGCTTTCATGGGGGAGCATTTTCACATGTTCTTCTTTTCCACATGCAATACAGTATCACTTCAAAGAAAACTAGAAAAATGATGTAAGATAGAATGAAGAAAGTTTTGAATTATTTATATCTATTTTATTCGAATATTGTAGCGATATTATGGTGAAAACAAATTCTCAATAATTCATCTATAATTTTTGTACCGTTTCCTTTATGAAATAGAGGAGGATGTCATGGTTTCTTCTTGGTCCCGAAATCTTAGATACTAATAAAAGACTCTTTTAGAATATGAATAAGTTTTTTGCAAGAAAATATTGCATAATTTCACATATGACATTATTTGTTTCTAAAGTGGTGTAACCTATGATAAAATAAAAATGGTTATTTCCAGAACCAAATCATACGAGTCTTGGAAGGAGTAGCAGCTCTTCAGAACACCAAGAACATCAATTTTTTATTTGATTGCTAGAAGACTCTACATTGAAAAGTTCTCACCTCTGAGGAAAGCACCTCATTCTTCCTTCAGTTGGTACAGAAGTAGGGAAGAAAAAAAGTGCTTTGACTATGAGTCCATGCTTTTGGCATGAGTCTCATAGCTTTTGCATTATTGTGGCATGCAGCAGCTGGCATGCATATTGATTAAAGAGGACACGTATAAGTTTCAATCACATTTTAATAAGTTTCAGAGACATTTTAATTCAAGGTATATCAAATGTAATCGACTAAATGCATCATTTAATACAATGTTTGCATTTTTAATTTCTGAAAGTGCTTCAGAGGATGGTAAAAATCAAAATAGTTTTGATTTTTTTTTTTGTCTTCTCCAAAGTTTTGGTTTTCCATATGGGCATCTAGATATCTTTCCCAATAATCATATAGTTAGAATTTTTACATTGATGTCCGAAGCTAGAGGCAGAAAAATTGGATAAAGTGAAATATTCTGTACTGGAAAATATCCTTGAACGGATCATTAGTGCCTGGTGATTAAGATTCTTTAAATTTTGGAAGCACATTCATATACTAACTCAGATAGAATCACAAGTCATTTTCTCAACTATCATTAAGTATTCCCAAATTTTTTTTCCCCCATTCACCTTGCAACTTTTCCACTACAAACTTGTCTCATCTAGAAGGAACCATCAATTACTAATTTCCAAATTGATTAGCTCAAAGCATGCTCTAAGCTCTATAGCTTGGAAGCTGGACCCTGTTACCATGGTACTGCCAATTACTTCCCAAATGATATGAAAACACCAGAAAACAAATCAACTATCACATGAATTGACACACCAAAGGGCAGATCCATATCTTAAAACTTAAGGACTAAGCAAACATGTGGTTGAATGAGTCCAACTTTACCATCTTACTTGCTCCCTCACGCTTCAAAGAGTCCAAGGTAATGGACCCCAATGACTTCATGACTTCTTAAGAGTATGAGGAGCCAATGATATGAGTAGAACAAGTCATACAAGCAATCTCAAGGTGAGCTCAACACCTCTTAGCCATCCCACAATATTCGAATGGCTATGATTTAGATTACAGACTTTGATTGCCTATAGTATATATACTCATGCTTGATCGCCTAGATCTCCACAGAATGCACTCTAAAGCCATAAATGGATCCGAGACCTGCAAGTAAAAGGGAGCCATCCTTCTTGTTTGAGTGGAAGAACTTTATTAGGTGGTGGAGGGTTTAGACCTTTAATTGTGTAGTGGTAGAATACGTGCTGTAAAGGGAGATGGAAGTGAGATAAGCATGTGGTCAGTGGTATGTGAGCCCTCTCGACTCCTATCTGTCACAACTCATATTCCTTGTTAATCCCAATATTCCTTCCTATCAACTTGATCCACCCTTGAGCTACCCATTAGCTTAATTATAAGTACCTTTGCCTTTTTGTCTTTTATTTATTTATTTTTTTTCTTTTTGAGATGATACCTTTGGCTTTCCAAGATCCACTAAAGAAGATACTAAAGATCCAGCAGACTTTCCCCCACCTTTTTTTTTTGTAAAACATAATTAACTTTATATTTGCATATAGGTTCATCCACATCCTAAGAGTTACATCAAGGGTTTTGCAAGTTTATCCGGTGTGACACTGATTCACAGAATTTTCCATTCACCAAACTGCCCTTAAGAGAATTTCTTTGAACATGTTTAACTTGCAGCTTCCTGCATGCAAATCGGAATTGCTTTCGAACTTGTTTTCCTCGGCTAGTGAAGGCACATGAACTATGGTACATCATGTAGTCCTCAAGTGATTGCCATCTTACAAGACCCTATGAACTAATTATACTTGATCTTGTGTCCATGTATGACACAAAGTCCAAATCTGAAAAATTGATTGGACTTTGGAGCAACTCCATTCGCGACTCTAGTTCAAGCAATTAAATGCACCATCACAAGTTCTCCATGCCTGAAGATAATATGAGTAAAACCAAATATTTGGAATTTCAAAAACTGTGAGGACTTGTGCGAGCGTGTGTTTAGTCCCACATCGGTTATTCGCTGGATAGATCTTATGTACTTATACAGGATCAAGGAACCCAAATAATACCTTCCAGCTAGCCATTTTGGGTGAGGTCCTAGGTTGTTACAAATGGTATCAGAGCGGACCCGGCCCATAACTTATGTGGACTAGGAGACACTGCGCATGGATCCATTGGGGTTGACCACGGACCGATCGTGGTGTTTGTGATTAGATTTGAATGGATTTGAACCCTTAGCCTAACGAGAACATCAGGGCTTGAACGAGGGGAGTATGTGAGGATCCGTGCGAGCGTGTGTTTAGTCCCACATCGGTTATTCGCTGGATAGATCTTGGGTACTTATATAGGATCAAGGAACCCAAATAATACCTTCCGGCTAGCCATTTTGGGTGAGGTCCTGGGTTGTTACAAAAACATTACTGAATTTATCAGAAATTCATAAATAAACTAGACTATTAAAATTTAGTAAAAAAAATGATATAAAAATAACAAACAAATAATGATGACACCATCATCACTAGCATCATCTAGCACCGCTAGTATGTACATTATCAGCTCAGATCAATCTCCAAAAATCATGAGATTCTATGGTCATATTCAAATTTAGTATTTGTATCAAATCATAGAATTTTGCTATTGTATTCTAGTATATCTGGTCCCTAGCATTTTCCCATTATTCTGAAACTTTATTGTTGTATTCTACTACATATGGGAGCTCAACTTGTATAAAGCACACTAGTGCCATAAATAGAATAAGCAATTCAAATCTTATTTCCAATACAAATTTCTCATGGTATCAGAGCATTCACTTGGTGATCAGTGAACCCTAAGAGTAGAGTTGAAATCGTTTCAACCCATTGAAAGAAGTTTCAATGATATTATGATAGAGATCATAATATATCTCGCTACCAGTCATAATAGAACCTACGGGGTCACACACATTAGAGATTTTGATCATTCCGACGGTTGGATTACGATTTGGATTCGAAATTAAAATTGATTGTCAATTTGATTTAACCCGCTAAGAGTTAGTGAGTTAAAGAAGAAGAAATCGCAATTGGATTGCAATTTAATTGATTTAATTGGACCTAATTAAATTAGGCTTAATCTTATTGGATAAGGATGGGAAGGCCTAATTAATTAGAACTCCTTATTAGATAAGGAACTTGATTCATGAAGTCCAATTCAAGTCCTAATTGGATTAGGATTCACATAAATCAATTTGGAGGAAACATTAGGTTCTAATTGGATTAGGATTCAATTGATCAGATGGAACCATGTAATACCTAATTAGATTAGGTGACCCATGAATGGAAGGAAGAGAGAGAACCCTTCCTCCATGCGTGTGGAGCAAAGAAGGAAAGAGGGAGGGGCGTCTGCCCCTCCTCTTTTCTCTCACGCACAAAGAAAGGAGGGGCGAACGCCCCTCCTTTCCTAAAATGGCCCCACACCATGCGGAGGGGCAGATGCCCCTCCTCCTCCTCATTGTTCACGCAGATTGCTACATGGCATGAGCACATCCCTTGGATTCTCTTCAAACTCTTTTAAGTAAGTGTTGCGATAGAATTAAGTAAGGGGTGTTGCAGATTTTGGAGGGATGAATCAAGGAGTGATTGATCTCTAAAATTATTTCTTGTTTGTATGGGCATGAGATGCCTATTTAAAGAGCCCTGGCGTAAAGCATGAATGAATTGGAGCCTCCATTCAGCCGCCACGCTCTCTCTCCTTCTTCCTCCTTGGCGTGAGCAAGAAAAAGGGAAGAAGAGCTCTCCTCTTCGACGTTCGTCGTCTTCCTTCTTCTTCCTCTCAAAGTAATCAAGGAGTTGATTAAAAGAGAGGAATTCAGCCATCAAAGGTGATCTCTGCAAGGGAGCTAGCATCCCGGTGAGATCTTGGAGCGATTTGTACCTCGTGTGGATACCTGTAGAGGCCGGACGCTTGTGCGGCTTCAAAAGAACCAGAAATCCTATGATCATTAGATAGCGGTGAAGTTCTACCCGCTCAAAGGTAAAAATTAGATCTTTATAAATTCTATACAATTAGGAATTGTAGTAGATCTGAAATTAATCTAGTTTTTTAATTTTAATCTTTTCTTTAGATTTCATAAATTTGAGTTAGAGAACTATAGAAAATTTTTGAAATCTACGTTCTCTAGAACGTTCATGAGATGAACGACCTCGCACGTGTCTTTCCCCTGCGACAACATGGTGCTTTGAAACAGCAAAAGAGGCATGAGAAGATCTGGGGGAGCGAGATATCTCAATACATATTTAAGAGTAATCTTCTGTTGCTTCTTATTTTACCACATTCAAAGTATATTAGGATAAAATCAATGATCTATGTCCACTTCCTACTTACACCTGCGTTGTAATGAAAGAGTTGAACCGGATCTCTTAAGATGAAAAGGTTTTTCAATTTCTTATGGGGCTCAATGACACCTTTTCAACTATTCGGAGCCAAATACTCACCATAGAGTCGCTATCTACAGTAAGTAAAACTTTTTCTCTGATTTTGCAAGAGGAGAAATAGAAAGTACTGCAAGTCAAACCGATATAGTCTCTTGAAGGTGCTGCCATGGCTACTTCAC
The DNA here is from genome assembly GCF_009389715.1 of Phoenix dactylifera. Lineage (NCBI taxonomy): Eukaryota > Viridiplantae > Streptophyta > Magnoliopsida > Arecales > Arecaceae > Phoenix > Phoenix dactylifera. The sequence continues at coordinate 6,585,928 of NC_052400.1, forward strand.
ATTTTGATAAGCACGATTCTAGTCACTCTGGTAACCAACGAGGAGGTTATGGTTGTGGAGGTCATGGCAGTTGAGGAAGACCACACTATGATTGCTGCAATAATCTTGGTCACCCCCATGAACTTGTTACAAATTACATGGCTACCTGAACCACCATGGGGAACCAAAACTCCTACTCATGCTGCAAATCACATTGCCAATAGTAAAAATCCTCTTAGCCCATGTATTGTGCCCTAGCTCATGCTAGAGCAGTATGTCCAATTGCTATCCATATTAATCATTGACAAAGCCACCAATTCCATCAACAGATAAGTATTCCTTCCAACATACAACCCATGACATGGGTAATTGACATAGGTCCTTCTGACCACATGATCTCTGACTAATCTTTTTTTTATCATTTGAACCTTTGCCAACTTGTTAATTTATTAAACTACCTACTGGAGATATAGTTTAAATAACCCAAGTAACCTACATGGGTAGTTGCCATCATTTTTTCTAACTTTTATATTTTTCAGGACCTATTACTAAGGAAGCTAATTGGTTTGGGTAAAGAAAAGGATGGTCTTTACTAATACAAGGGTCCAGTTTCTCCTACGCCTACAACTTATTGCACTCAGTTGAGTCTTTGGTATAATCCTTTGGGTCATCCGTCAACTTCAAGATTAAAGATTTTAGCCCAAGATATTTTTATTCCTTTTTCTACTTTTTAAAATAAAATAGATTCTTGTACTATTTGTCCTCTAGCCAAACAACTAAACTAGAGTTTTTTTTTTCTACAAGTACTTCTATTACTTTCTCCATTTTTGAACTTATTCATATTGATATTTGGGGAGGTTATTCTGTTACATCTCATACTGATGCAAGTTATTTTTTAACAATTGTGGATAACATTTCACATTGCACATAGATATTTCTCATGCGATTCAAATATAAAATATTTTATTTGTTTAAGAAATTTATTGTCCTTGTAGATAACTAATTTTCTTATAAAATTAAAATGGTTAGAAGTGATAATGGGATGGGATTCATGGATCATCATCACTTGCAAACTTACCTTGATTCTTTAGGAATTATTTTTCAAACATCTTGTCTTGGAACGCCAAGGCAAAATGGTGTAGTTGAGCGCAAACATAGACACCTCCTTAAAGTAGCATGAGCAGCCAACCTACCGATCCAATTTTGGGGTGAGTACATTTTAATTGTCGCTTATCTTATTGACCAACTTTCTTGTTCTACTGAGGTGGTAAATCTTATCAAAAAATGCTTTTTGATAAAAAAACCCTCTTACCACTATTTATGTACCTTCGGATGTCTTTGTTTTGTTTATATCCAAGCCAAAAATAAATTTGGACCTTGCACACGTAAATGCATTTTTGTAGGATATCTTTATGGACAAAAAGGCTACCATATGTATGACCTACTTGAGAAAAAAAATATTCACTAGTAGGGATGTCATTTTTCATAAATTAGTTTTTCCATTTGCCAACACATCTCACATTTTTTCTTCTTTCCAATCACCAATTCTTCCTCACATTACTGATAATTGTGATGAACGCATCCTCTCTACTCCTTCAATTGATCTTCCATCTTTACCTACTCGGCCTTCTTCCACTTCTAATCAAGATTCCATCAAACCAGTTGATCTTTTTGAAACATCCATCGATTTAGCTCTAAAATGCTCCACAATGATCCGACGTCCTCCCTAGTGGCTTCTAGATTTTTAGTGCCCTGAAATTTTATATTTTCTTACCCATTCCAAAACAATCTCGTGACAAGTACGAAGTATCCACTCCAAAATTATCTTTTTTTTGATAAATTCTTTAGCTGTCACCGTGTTTTTCTAGCTGCTATTTCCTCTTTTTAGAAACCCAAGTTTTTTCCCTCGGCAATGAAACATGCTCACTGGCGTGATGCTATGGACGATGAAATTAAGACCTTACAGTTTAATTCATGATGTCACTCTCACTAAAAAAATATGCCATCAGATGCAAATGGGTATATAAGATCAAATACAAGTTCGGTGGTAGTATTAGTATTGAATGGTATAAAGCAAGGCTTGTTGGCTAAAGGCTACACTCAAACTGAAGGCCTAGATTACCACGAAACATTTGCTTATATTGCCAAATTGGTTACGATCCGTTGTCTTATTACCATTACAACTGTTAAATAATGGCATATGTACCAGCTTGATGTCAATAATGTCTTCCTTCATGGTATTTAAATGAAGAAGTTTACATACAACTGCTATCAGGTTTTTCTCGAAAAGGGGAGAAAGGTGAATAGTTAGTTTGCCGCCTCAACAAATCCTTATATGGTCTTAAACAAGCCTTCCGTAACTGATTTTTCAAATTTTCTATTGTACTACTTCATGCTGGTTTCACTCAATCAAACATCGATTATTAACTCTTTACTCTCAAATCCAAGGGCAACATTACTATTGTGTTTGTCTATGTTGATGATATACTTATTACTTGCAGTGATCCTTCTTCCATTGCTTCCACTAAACCTTTCCTCCAAGATCATTTTTGAATTAAAAATCTTGGCACACTAAAATACTTCATGGGCATTAAAATTGCACGCTCCAGTAAAGGTATTTTTCTCTATCAATAGAAATATGTCTTAGATATTCTTGAAGATGCAACCATTCTAGGTGTTATACTAGTGCACACCCTGATGGAGTAAAATTTAAAATTATCACTTGATGTTGGAGAACCTTTGCATGATCTTGGACCATACAGATACCTGATAGGTTGCTTGATCTATTTCACAATCACTCATCTGGACATTACCTTTGCTGTTAATCTTCTTAGTCAATTTATGTAGGCACCATGCCAACCCCATATGGATGTTGCTCTTCGAGTCTTAAGATATCTCAAATCATGCCCTGGCTTTGATATCTGATGAGAGCACAAAAGTGCAATCATCAGACCATTTTAATTAGTATTTTAGCTAATTATTAATAATAAAATTAACTAATTAATGTTTTATTTATGCAAGTAAGCCTAATCAGCTCGTTCCCCACACTTCAAACGATGCGGGCCCAATCCTGCCATGATCTGATCGAGCACAATTGCTCCCAAACATCCGAGCCCGCGTGCGATCCTCCAGTGATCCTCGCATTCCCTCCTTTCCGGATTAGCACGTGCACTCTTCCGGAATAAAAATTCCCACTCTCACTTCATCACAAAGAAAAAGAACTTTTTAACCTCCAATCCCATAAACAATAGCTGAAATTACTATTTATTCCCGAAATTACTATTCATTCCTGAAATCACTGTTCATATGAACAGTGTTACGTAAAAACACTGTTCATATGAACAGTGCTACGGAAATTTGTTTTGATGATTCACCATTCTTCTTCCTTCCAGCGGCTCTCTCGCCCGTTTCAGCCACGCTCCAGCAAGCCTTCCGCGTATCAGACGTGTCACCAGCCCGCGTCCCCACCTTCCGCATGCGTCTCCTTCCTTACGCGATCAAAATCCCAGCTCTTCCGTGATCTTCTTCTTCAGCGTGCCAGTCCATGCTGCGTCCCAACCGGATCAACCAGCAGCTCTTTCCCAAGGATCTCGCGATTAGATCCCCAGTGTATCACGCGGTGAACCTTCCATCCGTGCCTTCCGCATGCGTCCCAATCCTCCACACCATCAGCAGCAGCAACGCCCGCGTATCAGATGCATCTCATAGCCGGCATGTCCCAGCAACCGCGTTCTTCACGCGGTGAAAATGCCCAAATTTTCTTCCATTTCAGCGCGTCTCCACCTTCCGCATCCAATCCCAGTCGCTCTTGATCCACCTCCCGGAGCCCCGTGATGCAAGCGGTGATCCCAGCAGCGCCCGAAGAAGGAAGTCCGCACCTCCCTTCTGCGATCCGAATCCCAGCCGTCCCCACCTTCCGCATCAGGCGTCCGGCGATCTCGCGTCCGTGGCCAAAGAGGGAAGTCGTCCGGAGCAATCCGCCCGCCATCTCCTCCTCCTTCCCAGCATCTCGGATGACCGGTGATTCCTCCCCAAATTCCAAGTGACCCCGCGGCTATAAAAGGAGAAGGGGAAGGCCAAGGGGAGGGTGTGCTCGGTTGGGGTGGGAACCAAAGAAGGAGTCGGCTGTTTTTTCAAGAACAGGGGTGCTCTGTTCTTGGGAAGAAGAAGAACATAAAAAGTTATTTTATGTTGGAAGTCCACCGTGGGAATGGGAGAGAAAGAGAAGTGATTTTTTTTCTTTGTTTTCTTTTCTTTATTTTATTTGCAAAATAGGGGAGTATTAGGCCTCTAATCTCCACTTTTATTTGTAATCAGTCTTCTTTTTATGAAATCTAGAAAAATTTCTTTCATGCAATCCCTGTTCTAGGTTCGAGTTAATTTCTGTTTTCTTTTTATGAAATCTTTTAATTTTTCTTATATGCAATTCATGTTTCAGGTTAAGTTTAATTCCTGCAGTTTGTTTTATGTTATGCAGTCTATGTTCCAGGCTTCAATCTCCCTAAGCACTGTTTTCATCCATTTTAATTTATGCAAAAAAACTCTTCTTTGATTAATTAAATAAATGCTTTTCAAATTTAAGTAACTGTCTTTCTGTTAATTTCAATTAGAAAACATTCTCCGGTAGTCCAGGGAATCATTCAACATCCTCAAGATAATGTTTTCCTTTTATCATTCAAAAATCGATTTCAAATCCGAGTGAACGTTCTAATTTTTAAGCAACTCCAATCGCCTCCCTGTGGATCGACCTCTTACAACCACTATTCTTCGAGTAGAACAGGTAAGAGCAAATTTAAATTCAACTTTTGTTCGTCAGTTCTAACAATGATCTGTCTAGCATATTTTTAGGTAGACAGGAAAGGACGAACAATATCCTCATGCTTGCTTCAAACAATTTCATCTCATTGCTTATTGTGATGCTGATTAGGTGACTTTCCACTACTCGCCGTTCTGTCATAAGTTATTGGAGCTTTTTTGGTGATAGCCCTATCTCATGGCGCATAAAGAAATAAAGTACTATCTCTCGCTCTACCGCTAAAGTTGAGTATTGATCAATAACATCTACCACTAATGAATTAGTCTCGCTCAAACTCTTTTCTGACTTGGCTATTCACCACCCTCAATCTATGTCTCTCTATTGTGATAACCAAGCAGTACTTTATATTGCTGCCAACTCTGTACTTTATGAGCGATAAAACACATCGAAATAGATTATCACATCGTCCCGAAAAAACTATAAGCAGGCACAATCCAGACCAAATTCCTTCGAAGTAACAATCGGCATGCTGACATTTTTACCAAAGCTTTGGGTCATGATCAGTTTTTTTTTATCTGCTACGCAAGTTGGATGTTACGGATCTACACACATCAGCTTGAGGGGGAGTATTATAGTTGTCAGAATCATAAACAATCTCGCCTATTATAGTATGTATGATATTGGATACCATAGCTGCCATATATTGCATGTACAGTCTTGGTATATCAGCTCAGATCAATCTCCAAAAATCATGAGATTTGATTGTTATATTCAAATTTAGTATTTGTACCAAATCATAGAATTTTGCTAGTGTATTATATTATATATGATCTCTAGTTTCTTTTCCATAATCCTGAAATTTTCTTGTTGTTTTCTCATATATTTAGAAGCTCAACTTGTATATAAAGCACACCAGTGCCATGGACAGAACAAGTAATTCAAAACTTATTTCCAATACAAATTTCTCAATATAAAAAAGAAAATTTATTGCATCAGTTCAAAAACATTCATAATTCAAAAAAATGCATGCTTTAGACTTTCAATTGGATGAAAACAAGAATTTGAAAAGTTTTTAAATAATTTGAAGAGTATTACTGCTACGTTCTGCATGCAGAAATGTACCTCGTACCAATGATGCAAATAGAAAAGTTGAGCCAGGCAATTTTATCAATTGAGGTCGTAATTTATAAACTAGATCCAAATAAATTTGCATCCATTTTGATGAGACTTTCCTATGCAAACAAAATGAAAATCAAAATCGGTATTGATTATTTGTTTCTGGTGGGTAGTAGTTACAACCTTTAAGCCTTGATTGCAACTAATGAGACAGTTTTTCTCTTTCTCTCTCTCTTTCTCTTTTTTTTTCTTCTAAGATTCATGAAAAGAAACAAAATGGTCATTACAAAAGACTACTGAAACAGGCTTCAGAAACTCAAGTCTGTAACTTGTGCCAGTTGGGACATGAAAATAAGACATCAAAGGAGAGAGTGAATGTAGGAACCTTCCTACGAGACATTGTAGGAAAGGGATGATGTGGAATACTGACAGAGATACCATTCTAGTGAACCAACATGCTGAAGATTAGTGGTACAGCTAATGGGCACTTTGAGCACATGCTCAACAAAGTAAGGATGTGTTGAGAGATTTGAGTCCCCCAACTTGGTGCAATGACTGCATAGTGATGAGTGATGACTCAGGTTAGGGAAAGTAATTTGCTTTTTTGAGTTTCAACTTGTGTTTAAGGTAGTACCAAACTATCGTATGTGCTGTCCAATCTTATGTGGGTGAAAGAAGGAATGCCACTCCCCTTTATCTCTACTTTTTCTTTTGTTGCCCAACTTTATTATGAGCTCAATATTGCACCTCAAGATTGTGTGGCAGCTCTTCAATTCATTGGGCATGGAGACTGGTCATGGGTCAACGTTGTGTTCTTTTCACTGGTCAGTTAATTATTAAGCAAAATCCTCTTGGAAATCATCATCCACAGTATTTAATAAATTTATGTTGTTCCATATAATTGTACATACATACATATATATATATATATACATACACAAACATATACATACATACATATATTTATTTATTATAGAAAAAGAAAGAATAGTGCTCCACCTATCTTCATCAAGAGAATGAAGTAGAGCGGTTTTGTTCCTCAGCGTGGTTAGGTGCAAATAAGGATAACAACAGGCTACGTTCTCTTAGCATATTTCCAGGATATACAATAGAAGAGAGTAGTAACCTTTGGAGCAAACAAAGGTTCCCAAGTGGAGAAGACTTGGATGGCTTTGAGGAGATTTGTCTGGCATCTTTCTCTTAAGAAAATTCTTCTGCCGCGCTTCATCCATAGGGTTATGTAAATAATATGAAGGCTCAATGGCTCAAATTCTATTATGACATTATAAATTTTTGGTGCTGATGAAGTTTCCTATGTGCTTTGTGTGCTATTGAATTTTGACAGATCTTTGGTGTAGAGGAATTTTGCCATATTCTTTTAACTATCCTTAATTTACTCAAGTTGGTGCCAAGGAAAATGCCCAAGCTAATAGGGCGATGAAATCGATCGCATCTCAAAGCTTTAGTAAAGACATCAGCTAGTCGGCTGGCAGATGGTATATGCTTTGTTGCAAGAATCCCTTCTTGAATTTTTTTTCATGGACCAAGTGAGATTTTATTTCAATCTGTTTGATTCTTTCGTGAAAAACTGGTTTGCAATAATATGTAAATCCCCCTGATTATCATAATATGAAGTGGATGGTTGAGGATGATCAACTTTTCGAATCGTTCAACAAGTAATTAAGTTAGCTCACACGTAGTAGATGCCATGGAATGGCATTTAGCCTCTGTAGAGGACCGTGAAACTACATGTTGCTTCTTTGTTTTCCATGAGACTGGATTATCACCCAAAATAATGCAATAGCATGAGGTTAAGCATTGAGCTGTGGTGCAAGTTGCTTCTTTTTTGATGCTGAACGAACTAAACTACTCTCTGAATATTTGTTGCTAAAGGTTGCCTGTCATAAGCCTTTACATTATTAAGAGGCATCTCTCAGTTCCACAGATATTGCAAGTTCTAAGAGATGTTGCACGCTTCTTGCTTTTACTGCAATATCGTTATAATAAAAAACCAAGCTATTTAAATAATCATGCACTGAAAGGAACATAAGAAAACTGCAATCCAGAATTTAAATCATCCTAAACCACAGTCACAAAGAACTTGATACACATATTCCAGCACAATTGAATGAATTTTTATAAACAAGAGGGCAGTATCATTGGAAGGCTGAAATAAACATATTAAACCATACATCAGGAGTTACCAAAGTACATTAGCAACTAAATAGAATGGTAAGAAAAGGCCCAATAGATATCAAAGAAAATTTCTGAATTTGAAAGTTAGAATTGAACGAATACACAAAGAGAAACTAATAAATGGCATAAGTACCTAATCTGGGAAAAAACATCAAACTAGATACTAACGACCAAAATCAAAAAATGAACATATTGCAGGTATTAGTTGTAGTTTTTATAAGCAGTCCAGTTGGAAGCCTATACAGGCCATATAATTTTTTCTAAAAAAATTAGGAATAAGAATGACTAATACGTTATTTTTTCAAGTTGTATGTTTGAAGCTTTGATATCAAACCTCTTGATTTATTAACTTGGAAATCACATAACAAAAATTAATTATGTGCAAGACTCCTTTGCTATGAGCAAAAAAAAAAATGTGGGCTCTATATTCAAAATAAGAGGAAATTAAAGGGAAGTGTGGGCACAAAATATTCATTCATTTAAATCTTAAAGTGTCCCTTTGATGATCAGAGCAACTTAACATCCAACATCCGGACAGAAAAGATTTCAAATAACTTGCAATAAAATCTACAATAAATCTAAACAAATCCAGCGTTGTTCTCCTCGATGAAGCTGATCGTCGAGTTGATCAGAAGTAGGGTAATAATCTCACAAAATCCTGCCAGTTTGGGGGCTTCCCCTGTTGAACGGAATCAAGAACCCATATGGGTTCGTCACAGAAAAAAAAAAAAGAAGAAGAAATGCACCAGAGAAAACAATCAGATTATGGTGTTTCCAGGACTCACCCCTCCGTTCGCGAGGGCGATGGCCATGATGGCCGCCGCCTCCATCACCCACGACAGCGGATTCCACATGAACCCTAAGAATTTCAGAAACTTGCTCTCCTGCAACCACAAACAAATTCAAAAAATAAATAAATAAATCAACAGCTAGATTAAAAAACAAAAAGCACATACAAGAGGGTTGTCTCACAAATCTATATCAGTTGAAGTGGTGTGGGAAAGAACACATCCCCTCCCGCATGCATCTCAGATTATCAAACACCTCCTTCAAGGGTATGTTGTCGTCGAACCACATCCCACCCGCCACCACCGCCGTATCCTCGGCTCGGAGGGGTAGAACACCTTTCTCGATGGCGCGGGGTCGTCCTCGAAGCTCGAAGGGGGAGGGGGATCCGGAGGGGGAGGGGGATCCGAAGCTCGGTGGGGGGTTTGGGGGGAGATGATCGGGGAGAAAGGAGGGGGGGTGTTGCCCAAGAAGACAACCCAAGAGGGGGGGGGGGTGAATTGGGTTTTAAGTAATAATTGCAAATTAAAACTTAATGAGTAACTAATTAAAGCTTATTGCAAGTGGATTTATTAGTTTACTATATGCAGTGGATGAAGGGAATGGGAGAGACAGTTATACGATCACAAACACAAGAGATTTTATAGTGGTTCGGAGCTAACCCTTGCTCCTACGTTCACTCCCCAAGCTTCACTTGGGAGTTCACTATAATCCCTCGGATTACAGCCGATTATTTTACAAGCTCACAACCCAACTTGTTGTTTTACGAGATCACAACGAACTCGGTTGGTTTTCACAGGCTCACCGACTAGAACCACCCGATTATTTTTCGGGGATCACAATCGAACCCTTATATCCTTGGTTTTAACCTCGGCTCACCAACAAACCTCAACAACCTTGATTCAATCCCCTGATTGAATCAAGTAACAAGAAAATAGTTTGTAAAGAGTACAGGAAAAGCTTCTTAACAAGCAAATATGAACAATATAAATAATGCAGAGTTAGAAGCCCTCAAACAGATTTTGGAAGAGGAAGAAAGGGCTTCTCGAACTCTGTGTCTCCTCTTTGAATGCACTGATGATCTGATGTCAGAGGAGAGCCTTGAATGCGAGGAAGACGTTTGAAGGATGGACTTCAATACACTTCTTCCTTCTTTCTCTTGTCTTAACTCTTGAGAGGCTTTGGTAGGTGGAAATCCCTTTTACTTTGAATGGAGTCTCTCTTTGTTGCTCTATTACTGTTCACTCTCGCTATTTAAGCAATCCCCATTGAAAACTAGCCGTTAGACACACTTTTAGAGCCGTTCTGCACAATCTGCAACTCCTAACAAAGTGTCCGTTGGGATCGGAGTCGACTCGGCTGTTGCTGGAGTCGACTCATGCTTTACTGGTGACGACTCGCCCACTGCTCAAAATTTGAAATAAAGTGCTGTCCCGTTCTGGAGTCGACTCGACTAAACCTGGAGTCGACTCGCCAATGTCCGGAGATGACTCTCCCTTCTGGAGACGACTTGTTCTTTAGGAATCCAAAGATCTTTCTTTCGGGTTTACTTCCTCGAGTCGACTCGGATTCTCTTGGAGTCGACTCGGCTCTCAGAGCCAGAAAAACTGGTCTTCTGTCTTTGGAGTTGAACTGCCTCGGAGTCGACTCGCACTTTGCTGGAGTCGACTCGGCTCTCAGACACCGAAGAACTGGTCTTCTGTCTTTGGAGTTGAACTGCCTCGGAGTCGACTCGGACTTTGTTAGAGTCGACTCGATTCTCAGACACCGAAGTTGGCTCTCTGACTTTTAGTCTTGCATTCCTCTGAGAGTCGACTCTTGCTTCTTTAGGAGTCGACTCGCCAACCGTCGGAGTCGACTCGAGTTCTTCTGGAGTCGACTCGGTTCTCAGAGTCCAAAACAACTTCTCTGTCTTTCTGTCTGTTACTCATTGGAGTCGACTCGGAACTATCGGGGGTCAACTCGGCAAGCATCGTGGTCGACTCGAATTCTTCTGGAGTCGACTCGGTGACAGGGTCTGAGATCCATCTTTCTGTCCTGCTGTCTGTTCTCAGTCGGAGTCGACTCGTAATGTGCCGGAGTCGACTCGAGCCTGTGCCAGAACGTCTGAAACACTTGGAGTCGACTCGAAATCTTCCAGAGTCGACTCGAGTTCCATACTTTGGTTCAAACTGAGTTCCATGCTTAGCCAAAATGTATTGAACCAATGCTAGAGACAATTAAACATAAATTCACAAATATTTGGCTGAAACACTAGATTGAATTCATTAGTATAATATAAGATATACTCAAATGCTTTGAGCTCATCAAAATCAAATAGGGTTATAATCAATCACTCCACAATCTCTCCCTTTTTGATGATGACAAAACATTGAGTATTTGTAAAGTGAATTGCTCAACCAAAAGGAGATTTATAATAAAGTTTTGAAATGAATTCAAGTATCTAGTCATTTAATTTATCTAAAATTGAAAGGTGTAAAACAGTAAATCCTGAAGTTAAAGCTCCCCCTTTCATTTGGATTTATATAATCCTTCATGTCATGCAATCAATTGTTTGGCTTATATGTGTTTAATGAATTTGCTTTTTTAAAATTTCAGATTCTTCCCCTCAACATATGCATTCAATTTTGTTTAGATTTTCTGAATTTTCTTTTAATGTCTTGAAGCTTTTGAGCTTAAATTTTTGTTTTAGAGGGAAAATATGACAATTTGTTCTTGAGTATGATTCAACTAATCTCCGAATATTTTTTGAATAGATTCTGGAGATTACTCCTTTAGGAGCCCCAACAGAGAGATAATGAGCCTCGAGGTATTGAATCCACTAAGAACAAATTACTTTTTACTTTAAGAATTTTCTTTTTAGTAATTTCCTTTACATTTCAATTCAATATATTTTCTCCCCCTTTTTGTCATCATAGCAAAAATAAGTGCAGAACATAGAAAAGTATTGCACAGTTTGTAAAAAAGTGTCTACTCATTGTATTGATGCTGAATTGAGTACAATTGTAAAAAAAATACAAGTATAGAAAACAAATACATCATAAGATTGAAAACAAAGCTACACTAGGGTTTCTTTGCAGTGGAGGATGAAGCTTCTCCTCTAAGCCTAGTCACTTGCAAGACTAAGCTTATCCCCTCCGAGACGTTCCCTAGTTGCTTGATGATCTCCGAGGTGGCCCTAGACTGTGTCATGGTAAGCTCGGTCACACTCGCCTGAAGGGTGTCCAACCTGGAGAGCAGTGCTTGGGCTAGTCTCTCTGCACCCTGGCTCTGGCTCCCTAGCTCATGTCAGATGCCGTCTCGTATCTTCTTCATGTCGTCCTTGACGTCACTCATGTTCCAGTATTGAGCTTGGATCAGGCTGCACACATTGGATATCTCCTCCCTTAAGTGCGCAGTCATCTCGGCTACTGCTGCCAGGGAGGGAACTAGCTCGGTGGAGGGAGCACTCGAAGGACCTCGGAGCTCCCTCAGCAGATCATCTCTCAGATCCCTCACTATCTCCTGCCGCAACTCTCGGAGCTGCTCAGAAGATATCCAGACCTCCATAGGCTGCTGCTGGGAAGGTGGGGCAGTGGAGGTGGAGGGCTCAGTAAGTGTAGGACCAGAGGTAGAAGGATAGGTGGGAGGATCTGTATAGTGGTCCTGGTCATGGTCAGGGCTAGGGGAGTGATGAGTGGTAGGGTCAGAAGATGTGGATGATTTCCTAACTCAGATTCCCCCTACCTTGTAGAATCCCATCCGGTGAAAGGTCCCCCACCCATGCGATCTATAAAACACAGTGAGCGAGAGGGTTCCCCCTCAGGGATAGGAACCTCTAACTGTCTAAATATCAGAGTGAATAACATACCATAGGGGAGACTCAGCCTAGGTTTGTCTAGGGGTTCACAAAGGTATTTGTAGATGAGTTTTGGAAAGTTGATGGGAGTGTCTTGGGGGAGGTAGAACATCAAGGCCAGGTCTCTCTCGAAAATGAAGTCAAACCTACCAGTCTTTGGGAGGAGAGTCCTAGAGATGATACTAAGGAGAAGCCGCATTTCAGCCGAAAGCTGATTTGCGAACACCTCCTCTATGGGGGACAAGGGTGGACTCCCTAAGATGGCCGTAAGGGCCTCTGTCCTATCAGAGGGGTGTGTGGGAACAATCCCCTCACTCGAGAGATGGAGGACTCGAGCAATGAAATCCTCCGAGATGAAAACAGGGACACCTATAATAGTTCCCTGGATACCCTCGCTGACCCGTGCGACTGTACCATAGAATTTTCTAACTAGTCCTGGATAGGTAGGGAGGTCAAGTGTGCAGAAAAATTCTAGACCCTGGGCCCTAAGGTGATGCCCTAGGTTGAACCCTTCCCGGGAGAGGAAGTCAAAGTTGACTTGCCTCCCGGTAGAGACAACCTTCCCGGCGCATGAGCGCGAGGGAACCGGCCTAGGCGGGGAAGGAACCGGAGGTGGTGGCCTCGCCGGTTCATTCCGAGCCTTGGACCGTCGCTCGGCCCCGCTCGCAGAGACGGGTCTCTTTCGGCTCGGGACAATGACCTTCCTAGGCATTTTGACCTAACGACGAGGAAGGACACGGAAAATAGGAAGAAAAACTCAACGGAGAAGACCTAGACTGGGTCGGAGATGAGTTCGGAGACGGCTCTAGGGTTTTGGAATAGTGTCGGCTATGAATAGAAGTGAGGAATAAACGTTTCGATTAGGGTTAAAAATCGGATTCCCGACCTCGAGTCGACTCCGGTAAGTCGCGAGTCGACTCGACCGCGAGTCGACTCCCAAATATGCGCGAGTCGACTCCCCCATGAGCCGACTCTAAAATGTGTCTGAGTCGACTCGAACTCTGGCACACAACCAAAAATATTGTTATTTTCGTGCCAAATGAGAGAGTTATGGGCTTATCTAGGATTTATGAACTGATTTGATGATCATAGATAAGCAATCCTATGTCCAACATAAACCAATCTTCAAAATCTATGAACTAGAGGAGAGTATCACTAGAATGGATCAATCACTCCTAACCCTCTTCTAAGTATGCAAAATCGATCTTCACTCAAAGGTTTTGTAAAGATATCAGCAAGTTGATCATTAGTACAAACAAATTGAAGTGTCACATCACCATTCAGTACATGATCTCTTATGAAGTGATGTCTTATCTCAATGTGTTTAGTTCTTGAATGTTGAATTGAATTTTTAGTTAGATTAATGGCACTTGTATTATCACAGTTAATGAAAATTTTATCTTGCTTAATGCCATAATCTTCAAGTTGTTGTTTAATCCACAAGATTTGAGCACAACAACTCCCGGCAGCAACATATTCGGCTTCAGCCGTAGATAGTGCAACCGAGTTTTGTTTCTTGCTAAACCAAGAGATTAAGTTTTCTCCTAAGAATTGACATGACCCGCTGGTGCTTTTTCTATCAAGTTTGCAACCAGCGAAGTCTGAATCAGTGTACCCTATTAAGTTTATGCTCAAATCTTTAGAGTACCATAACCCTATGGTTTTTGTTCCTATTAGGTATTTAAAGATTCTCTTAACAGCAATTAAGTGTGATTCTTTAGGATTAGATTGATATCTAGCACACATGCATACACTAAACATGATATCAGGTCTACTTGCAGTGAGATATAATAAAGATCCTATCATACCTCTATACATCTTTTGATCTACTGATTTACCTGATTCATCTTTATTTAGTTTGCATGATGAACTTATGGGTGTGCTGATTGACTTGTTTCCTTCCATATCAAACTTCTTAAGCATCTTCTTGATGTATTTAGCTTGATTGATGAAGATCCCCTCTTCAGATTGTTTGATTTGGAGCCCGAGAAAATAGTTCAGCTCTCCCATCATGCTCATTTCAAACTCACTCTGCATTAAGTCAGCAAATTCTTCGTAGAGGTGATTGTTAGTAGCACCGAAAATAATATCATCTACATAAATCTGCACTACTAACATTTCTTTGTTTTTCTTCTTTAAAAACAGCGTTGTATCAACATTTTCTCTAGAGAATTCATGGTCTAATAGAAATTTGCTAAGTCTTTCGTACCATGCTCTAAGAGCTTGTTTCAAACCATAAAGTACTTTGTTTAGTTTATACACATGATTGGGGTATTGATGATTTTCAAAACCAGGAGGTTGTTCTACATACACCTCCTCATTAATATACCCATTCAAAAAGGCACTCTTTACATCCATTTGAAATAGTTTGAAATCTTTAGAGCATGCAAATGCTAGTAACAATCTAATTGCTTCAAGTCTAGCTACAGGAGCAAAAGTTTCATCAAAGTCTATACCTTCTTCTTGATTATAGCCCTTTGCTACTAGTCTAGCCTTGTTTCTAATCACGATTCTATTTTCATCAAGTTTATTTTTATATATCCATTTAGTTTCTATTATTGAGTATTCAGTGGGTCGTTCAACTAGATTCCATACCTTATTTCTAGTGAATTGGTTTAGCTCTTCTTGCATTGCATTTATCCAATTTACATCATTTTCAGCTTCTTCTATGTTTTTAGGTTCAAAGTGTGAGACAAATGCTAGATGATTATTTAAGTTCCTAAGAGATGCTCTAGTTCTAACAGGTTGAGAGGGATCATCTAAAATTAATTCCTTAGGATGACCATGAGCATACCTCCAAGCCTTAGTCAGCCCATGATCAACAATTACCTCTTGGCTTGTTGATGCTTCTCCAATTTGCTTTGGTTCATCTTCTTGTAATGTCATCTCATCAATTTTTTCTTCAAGAATTTCTGCATCATCATCAAGAGCTACTTTCTTGCTAGAAGAGATATCATTAGTATCATCAAAAACATGTATAGACTCTTTAATAACAAGGGTTCTTTTGTTAAAGACTCTGTAAGCTTTACTTGATGTAGAATATCCCAAAAAGATACCTTCATCAGATTTAGAATCAAATTTACCTAAGTTATCTTTGCCATTATTATGAATGAAACACCTACATCCAAAACATGAAAATAGTTTACTTTAGGCTTTCTATTTCTCCAAAGTTCATAAGGTGTTTTCTTTATAATGGGTCTCAATAAAACTCTATTTAGTATATGACATGATGTATTAATGGCTTCTCCCCAAAAGTACTTAGGGAGGTTACTTTCATATAGCATGGTTCTAGCCATTTCTTCCAGAGTTCTATTCTTTCTTTCTACAACTCTATTTTGTTGTGGTGTCCTAGGTGCAGAGAAATTATGAGTTATCCCCTTTTTACTACAAAATTTGTCAAATAGATAATTTTCAAATTCCGTTCCATGATCACTCCTAATAGCTATAACTGAAGCATTTCTTGAATTAGTAACTTCCTTATGAAATTTCTTAAACACAGAAAATGCTTCATCTTTATGAGCTAAGAACATGACCCATGTGTATTTAGAAAAATCATCTACAATGACAAGGCCATACTTGTTTCCACCAAGACTTGTAGTTCTAGTTGGTCCAAATAGATCCATGTGTAGTAGTTCAAGGGGTCTAGTAGTAGTGACACAATTTATGGATTTAAAAGAGCTCCTAGATTGTTTGCCATATTGACATGCTTCACAAATTTTATTTTTCTCAAATTTTAGTTTTGGCAAACCTATTACAGAATCTCTTTTAACTAGTTTTGATATTGTATCCATACTTGCATGACCTAACTTACGGTGCCATAGCCAACTTATATCATTAACTTTAGTATCACTAGCTACTAAGCAAGGGTTGTTTTTGGCAAGATCTTCAAGATCTACTACGTAGACATTTCCACGTCTTATTCCTTTGAATACTAGGCTATTATCAAATGAGTTGGTTATGATGCATAGGGTTGGCTTAAACAAAACATCAAAACTCCTATCACATAATTGACTTATGCTAAGTAAGTTATGCTTAAGACCATCTACAAATCGTACATTATCAACAAAGGTTGAGGAGGTGATTTGTACTTTACCTATACCAATGATGTGACCTTGGTTATTGTCTCCAAATGTCACTGCACCTCCCTTTTTAGGCTCAAGGGTGAAGAATTGCTCTTTGTCACCCGTCATGTGTCTTGAGCAGCCACTATCCAAGTACCAATAGTTTTTGTCGACCTTGGCTGCAAGACACTCCTACACAAGGAAATCATACAATTTTAGGTACCCAAGTTTTTTTGGATTCTTCGTGGTTAGTAATGTTGGTTCCTTTTGGAACCCAAATCTTTTTAATTTTCTTTTTAGCTTTTTCTTTCCTACGGTTATACACATTAGCTTTATGTCCTACTTTTCCACAACAAAAATATGTTATATTCTTAATTTTACTTTCCCCTGCTTTCACAAAAAAGTTACTAAGGAGCTTTTGCTTATTCTTAGGTTTATACCCTAAACCAGCTCTATTAAACATAGCTCGTTGATTGTTAAGTATCATTTCCAATTTTTCAGAACTATATGTAAACTTTTCAACAAAAGGTTTGTATTTTTCAAGTTCTTTTGTTAGCTTTTGTTTTTCTGTTTTTAGAATGTTTAAGTCTTTTGTGAGATTATCTCTTATTGTTTGTTTATCATTTTTAAGTTCTGAAATTTTCTTGGTTAGTTTTTCATTATCTTTAATTAAGGTATTAGTTTTTTGAATCAACAATTGGTTGCTTGTTTTAAGTTCTAAATTTTTTTTAATGATAAAATCCTTATCCTTAATTAATTTATCGCATTTATGGAAGTGAGATTGATTGGTTAGTTTTAGCTCTTTATTCTTAAGATTTATAGTCTTATATTCATCCATTAATTCATTAAATGCATCATACAATTCATCAAAGGTAAAATCTAAATGTGTTTCAGATGTTACCTCATTTTTATTCGCCATGAAGCAGAAGTTGACCTTTTCCTCTTGTTCCTCATCCGATGATGATGATGATGAATCGGAGTCCGACATAGTGGAGACGAGAACTTTCTTTTTCTTATGTTTGCTGCCCTTCTTAAGCAAGGGACAGTCAACTCTGAAATGTCCCGGCTTCTTGCATTCATAGCATCCAATTCCTTCATTTTCCTTTTCTTTACCTTTATCCTTGTTGTAGGAACTTAAGGGACCTCTCCTCTGATGAAAGGACTTCTTCCGGTTGATGAATTTTCTAAACTTTCGCACGAGAAGAGCCTCATCATCATCTCCCTCATTATCTTCTTCTTCGCTGCTGCTACTGCAAGATAAATCCTTGTTAGACGAAGTAGATTTGAGGGCTATTACCTTTTTCTTATGCGAGGATTCTTCTTCGCTGTGTTGTTTCATTGTGAGCTCGTGCGTCATCAGGGATCCAAGAAGCTCTTCAAGCGGAAGCTTGTTCAAATCCTTGGCTTCTTGGATTGCCGTTACCTTGGCCTCCCATGACCTTGGCAAACATCGAAGAATCTTCCTGACAAGGTCACTGTTAGTATAATTTTTGCCAAGGCTTTTTAGGCCATTGACAATATCAGTAAATCTAGTAAATATGCAAGTGATAGTTTCATTATATTCCATCTTAAATAGTTCATATTTATGAACTAGTATGTTTATTTTAGATTCTTTTACTTGATTCGTGCCCTCGTGGGTCACTTCAAGCCTATCCCATATCTCTTTTGCAGAATTGCAAGTTGAGACTCTATTGAATTCATTACGGTCTAAGGCACAATAAAGTACATTCATTGCTTTGGTATTTAGTTGTGCCTTCCTAATATCATTGTCATCCCAATCTTTTTCAAGTTTGGGTATAGTAACACCCTCTACAAAAATTGATGGGATGTAAGGTCTATTAACTATGGTGCTCCAAATCTCATAGTCTTGAGCTTGGATAAATATCCTCATCCTAGCCTTCCAATAGGAGTAGTCAGTTCCATTAAAGAATGGAGGTCTATGGGTGGATTGCCCCTCAATATGAGAAGATCCAAATGGGATTGTCATTTTGATCTTTTACTCTTTTGGTAGAAGAGGTCCGGCTCTGATACCACTTGTTGCCCAAGAAGACAACCCAAGAGGGGGGGTGAATTGGGTTTTAAGTAATAATTACAAATTAAAACTTAATGAGTAACTAATTAAAGCTTATTGCAAGTGGATTAATTAGTTTACTATATGCAGTGGATGAAGGGAATGGGAGAGACAGTTATACGATCACAAACATAAGAGATTTTATAGTGGTTCGGAGCTAACCCTTGCTCCTACGTCCACTCCTCAAGCTTCACTTGGGAGTTCACTATAATCCCTCGGATTACAGCCGGTTGTTTTACAAGCTCACAACCCAACTTATTGTTTTACGAGATCACAACGAACTCGGTCGGTTTTCACAGGCTCACCGATTAGAACCATCTGATTGTTTTTCTGGGATCACAATCGAACCCTTACACCGTTAGTTTTAACCTCGGCTCACCAACAAACCTCAACAACCTTGATTCAATCCCCTGATTGAATCAAGTAACAAGAAAACAGTTTGTAAAGAGTACAGGAAAAGCTTCTTAACAAGCAAATATGAACAATATAAATAATGCAGAGTTAGAAGCCCTCAAACAGATTTTGGAAGAGGAAGAAAGGGCTTCTCGAACTCTGAGTCTCCTCTTTGAATGCACTGATGATCTGATGTCAGAGGAGAGCCTTGAATGCGAGGAAGACGTTTGGAGGATGGACTTCAATGCACTTCTTCCTTCTTTCTCTTGTCTTAACTCTTGAGAGGCTTTGGTAGGTGGAAATTCCTTTTGCTTTGAATGGAGTCTCTCTTTGTTGCTCTATTACTGTTCACTCTGGCTATTTAAGCAATCCCCATCGAAAACTAGCCGTTAGACACACTTTTAGAGCCGTTCTGCACAATCTGCAACTCCTGACAAAGTGTCCGTTGGGATCGGAGTCGACTCGCTCGATCTGGAGTCGACTCGGCTGTTGCTGGAGTCGACTCATGCTTTACTGGAGACGACTCGCCCACTGTTCAAAATTTGAAATAAAGTGCTGTCCCGTTCTGGAGTCGACTCGACTAAACCTGGAGTCGACTCGCCAATATCCGGAGATGACTCTCCCTTCTGGAGACGACTCGTTCTTCAGGAATCCAAAGATCTTTCTTTCGGGTTTACTTCCTCGAGTCGACTCAGATTCTCTTGGAGTCGACTCGGCTCTCAGAGCCAAAAAAACTGGTCTTCTGTCTTTGGAGTTGAACTGCCTCGGAGTCGACTCGCACTTTGCTGGAGTCGACTCAGTTCTCAGACACCGAAGAACTAGTCTTCTGTCTTTGGAGTTGAACTGCCTCGGAGTCGACTCGGCTCTCAGACACCGAAGTTGGCTCTCTGACTTTTAGGAGTCGACTCGCCAACCGTCGGAGTCGACTCGAGTTCTTCTGGAGTCGACTCGGTTCTCAGAGTCCAAAACAACTTCTCTGTCTTTCTATCTGTTACTCCTTGGAGTCGACTCGGAACTATCGGGGGTCGACTCGGCAAGCATCGGAGTCGACTCGAATTCTTCAGGAGTCGACTCGGTGACAGGATCTGAGATCCATCTTTCTGTCCTGCTGTCTGTTCTCAGTCGGAGTCGACTCGTAATGTGCCGGAGTCGACTCGAGCCTGTGCCAGAACGTCTGAAATCTTCCGGAGTCGACTCGAGTTCCAGACTTTGGTTCAAACTGAGTTCCATGCTTAGCCAAAATGTATTGAACCAAGGCTCGAGACAATTAAACATAAATTCACAAATATTTGGCTGAAATACTAGATTGAATTCATTAGTATAACATAAGATATACTCAAATGCTTTGAGCTCATCAAAATCAAATAGGGTTATAATCAATCACTCCACAGGAGGAATGATGGCGGCTAGGGATAAAAGGGTTAGGATTTTTTCCTCCGCACGAGAGAGAGAAAGAGACAGAGGGAAAAGGCAGGGGATCGGGAAAAAGGCAGGAGATCCGTGGGTTTGGTGGCCTTTTTCCTCCGACGACGCTTTGAAGCGTCGTCTTATTTTAATTTCACCCAACGCTATAAAAAAGCGTCGTAGTATGTCAGCGCTGTTTCGAAATTTGCCGACGCTTTCTGTTAGCGTCGGCGAAAAAGAGTCGGCAAAACCCTATTTTGTTGTAGTGCAATAGGTTGAAAGATGAAGAAAACCTTGAGAAAAATTTAGAATGCTTTGATCAAGGGTGCCTTATAAATAGCGCGAGGCAAACAAAGCAGCACCCATATGTGGTTTTCTTGGGTGGTTCATGAATTAGTTGAGGATATCAATTGAGCAGACAATGTTGAGATGTGTAATAGTTAGATAAATATGGTCCGATAAGCCTATGATAGGGTGAAGGATTAGAATGTAAAGCTCCTCTACACCAAAGATCTGTCTAGATTCATTGGTATGCAAAGCACAAGCAAAAGTTCCTCAGCATCAAGGCTCTGTCAAGATTCATTTTATACATATTGTAATAATTCCTTTCTTATATTTTTGACTCTTAGATTCTGCATCTCATTTGCAAATAACCCATGAATCCGTAGAATGATACACTACCCAAAGTAGATCGACCGTGTTGGCCTAGGATCTAGAACAAACACCAATTAAATCAATCAACAATAGTGGAAGAAAAAGTATATTTATTCATTAGAAAATAAAGGCTGAAACAATGAGTCTAGTTCCTCTCACAAAGAAGCCTCATGTCTCTTAAAGAAACTTCACCCCACCAAAAGAATTCTCTCCCTATTTATAACACCACACTCTCTCTCTCACTAAAAGATAAAAATATCAATATCCCCGTCCAACTAGAAAATAAACTCAAATATATTAAACCTAAGGCTGAATCTAACTAAAGCAGATTATCACTAAAAGACAAACTATTCCAAGCAGTATTGGAATATAAAATAAAGATAAACTAAAAATAGAATCTCCCTACAAGTAGGACAAGCAATCGATTTCCAACAGAATCATGGGATCTTCTTTATACCATTGCTCAATATATTCAGTTCTATGTTACAATAGAATTCAAACCTTCATATTATTTTACATGGTATCAAAGCATTGACACAATCCTGCTTTCATTAAATTTTTCTTAGTCCATTTGTTTGCTTCCTTTGAAATATATGGCCTCCAATACTAGCAATTCTCCTTCCACCACCATTCATGAATCTTTCTTTGCTGATACTTATCACAGTCCCCACTATCTCCACTCATTTGATAGCATTGGCTCTGTCATGGTTTTAAACCTACTGAATGGTGACAATTGTCCAATCTGGTGCAGGATAATTAATGGCTCTGATCATCGCGAAGAACAAGGTCAGCTTTGTCGATGGCTGAATTCCACAATCAGATGAATCTTCTCCTTTGCACAAGGGGGACTGTTATGGGTGTCCCAAATGCCAATGCCAATGATCAAAAGTACTAGGTTGTTGCAAAAGATAGAGCCCTCCTTATTGCTTACCCACTCCAATCATTTTCCTCGCGTGAAGGTCATGGATAACATAATTGCCAAGGTAGAAAATCACACAATAGTTTCAAGCGGCAGTAAAAGAGCTAACATAAAGCAAATTCTATTTGAAAGAAGAGGGGCACAACATATTTTGAAGAGGTAAAGATGGCGACAATGATATATCACCAATGTAGGTAATAGGTTAAAGGTCGCCACTTGGTAATTTAACCAAATTTGAAAGGATTTTTTAGATGATATGGTATTAAAGGACTCAACAAATGAGCTCATATGATCAGTTGCTAGCTACCAAGAGTATGACCCAAGGATCTGAATGTGAGTTAGAAGAAGGTTTACCAGCTAAATTGGTGGAAGGAGAGGTTTTACTATTAGCTAAATTGGTGGAAGGTGAGGTTTCATCATTGGTGAGTAGAACAAGCAACTGCTGGTACTGATCATAATTAAGAGGTGGCCATTTAACGTATAAACTGAGCACAAGTGTGGCCTATTTTATTGCAATTTTTCCAAAGAGGTCGTTGAGCCCATGGAGGAAGACCATTCCAGTGCAACAGCTGCAGAACTAGAAATATTGGCATCACAACAGCCACAATAAAGGCATCAATGGTAGGAGAGATCTATGTACTCCTTTGATGCTCCTCTTGCAAGATTAAGAGTATGCCATGGTAATTGAAGGCAAAGAAGAGTCCATATATAAGGAGGATTTGGCAATGAATGGGTGCATAAAATTCATTCAAATTTGTGAAGAATTGCATCATTCATTCCTGTTGCTGCATGTCAGTACACAATTTCATGCCACCACATGAGCATGAGATAATTCATCCTGAAACGCCTTAAGATGATTGTAATAGGTTGCTACAAATTGCTGGTCTTGCTGGAAATTGATAATTGACTAGTGAAGTTGATCAATCTTAACAGCATTACGTTGAGAAAACCTGTCACGAAGATCATTCCACACCACTAAAGCTGTGTCAGAACAGATGATGCTATCACCTATGTCGCATGTAATGGAGTTGAAAAGCCAAGATAACACCATATTGAATCATGTCTATGGGTCAAAAAGAGATGAAGATTCATCTGGCTGTGGAATTGAGCCATCAACAAAACTGACTTTGTTCTTTGCGATTAGAGCCATTAAGATAATTATCACCATTTAATGGGTTTGAAACGATCGAGGACGTTGCCACAGGTATGGGTGAAGGTAGTAAGGGATGGAATAAATAAAAGAAGATACATGAGTCGCGGTGGAAGAAGAATTGTTGGTATTGGAAGCCATAGGTTTCAAAAGAAGCAAACAAATAAAACTAAGAAAGTTTTAAGTGAAAGGAGGATCGGGTTAAGACTGTGGTACCATGTAAAATAATATGAAGGCTCAATGGCTCAAATTCTACGACACATAACTAAATATATAATATAACAACCCAGGACCTCATCCAAATTAGTATTGGATTTCTTGATTTTGTATAAGTATCTAAAATTTACTCAGTAAATAACCGATGTGGGACTAAACACACCGCACGGGTCCTCACATACTTTTCTGTTTAAGCTCTAACGTTCTCATAAGGCTAAGGGTTCAAATTCATTGAAATCTAATCGCAAGCACTACGATCAGCTTATGGTTAGCTCCAATGAATCCATACTACAGTATTCCCTAGTTCATATAGGTTATGAGCCAAATACAAATGAATTATAGAATCTTAGGGTCAAAAATACAGGAAACAAAATATTAAAATATGTATAGCATGAATCTGAATAGATCGTCGGTGCAGGGGAATTTTTCCATATACTTTGCATACCAATCACTATAGGAAAATACATCTTTTCCGGCATTTTTTATAACCTTTACCGACGCTTATAAGCGTCGGTTAAAGTTTCGCCGATGCTAAACAAAGCATCGCAGAAGCGTCGGTGATACAGAAGTGGCAAAAGTTTTTGCTGCTGCTACCTGAAAGCGTCGGCAAAAATTGAGATTTGCCGATGCTTATAAAGCGTCGGTGAATTCCAATCGGACGCTCCTCACCGACGCATAAAAGCGTCGGCATGTCCTAGTTTTTGCCGACGCCTTCATGTAGCGCTGGCACAACCCGAGGTGCGGTAACTTTCACCGATGTGTTAAAAACGTCGGCATAAGCATAAGCATCGGAGATACAATGTCCACTGACTCAAAGCAAGTTGCTAATTTAACAAAATTCTCACATACTTTGCTAAGGTTCATAAATGCCAATGATGGTCATTGATTTTAACAATTACATGTTTCTGATCTGTGAATAAAAATATATCTGAAAAAAAATGAAAAGGGGGATGATGATTTAATCACCAAGTGTAATTAATTACATAGTCCTTGATAAGAAGGAAATAGGAAGGACAAATTAAGTAAATTCTAGGTTTACAAGAGAAGGGATTTGTGATGTTATGATCCTAAATTGCATTGATGGATTGCAGCAGTCCATGGTACAAGTTTAATCATGCTGTATATTAGCTTTAAGTTTAATCATGCTGTTTTATCGAAAAAATGGCTTGAAATCTATCACATTTCGACCTAAGATAGGGTTTGTATCTTTTGCATGAAAGAAGAATTTACCTCTTTCTCGAGTGGAGGGGGATGGGATCGGCTGGTCGGCGCCGCAGAAGAGAGAGGAGGAGAGAAGGATGCGGATGGTTGCTCGGTGCCGGAGAGGAGGAAGGAGGAGAGGAGATTGGTGTTGGATATCGCTCAGCGCCGAAGAGGACAAGGGTCGGTCGCTTCTCGCCGGAGAAGAGAGAGGAGGAGAGGAGGATGCGTACGGTCCCTCGATGCCAGAGAGGAGGGAGGAGGAGAGGAGCTTGGCGTCGGACATCGCTCGGCATCGGAGAGAACAAGGGTTGGTCGCTCGTCACCGAAGAGGAGGTCGGAGGAGAGGAGCCCTAGGGTTTGATCGAGGATGCAAAATGAGGAGGAGCGGGGCAGCCGCTGGTTTCGTTAGAAATTTGATTTTCGACGACACTTATAAGCATTGTCTTAGGCCAGGAAGTACGGCGATGCTAATTAGCGTCGTTTTTTGAAAAACGTCGGCAAATTTTGATGTTAGACCAAAAATTGCCGATGCTTGTAAAAAGCATCGGCAAAAAAGCATCGATAAACTGACTTTTTCTGTAATGTATGAATTTGGATGGATCTTTGGTGTAGAGGAATTTTGCCATTTGTCTTTGATTGTCCTTGATTTTACGCTGGCATCTCCAAGATAACACGGACAAAGGAGTCCCAAGCAACGTTGTGAGCTGATAGGATACTATTTTTTCTCCATTCTATCCAAAGCATCTTCAAGGTCATTTTCGATGGCCAGCTAGAGCAGTAAATAAAATCATTAGGGCTGCTATAAATCAATTAAGTTTATGTCTGCACTTATTTAAATTTTGACCGGATTTCCTATCCTAATTATTAAAAAACTATTTGGAATGATCAACCCTCAAACAAATAATTAGAGTAGCAACTGGTGACCTATTGGCTGTGCAACAGTATGATACATATATGTTCTATTTTATCATACTGCTCCATACCAGTACCTGGCACGACAAGATGCTAAGTATTGACATGCAAAGTACCATGCTAGTGTCATATGTTGGTAATGCACTAGCACAATTAATGTCATTAGGGGTGTTCATCGGTCGGATCGAATTGGTTTGGAACTAAACCCGAATCAAGAACCGATTTAAATTGATTTTCTAAAACCAAAACCGAAACTAAATGGATTATCCAAAAAAATTGTTTGAAACTGATCCGAAAAATTTGGTTCAGATCGATTCAATTTATCGGATTGATATTTGATAGGCTAGGCTTGTTCAAAAATATAAAAATATCATTTTATATAGAGTTGACATTCAACAGACTGCGCTAAATGGGCCGGAATAAGTCTAAACAAAAAAATCTATTTTATATAAAAATAATAAAAAATTAAAAATTTATATATATATATATATGAGTCTGATTGGATCAGCTCGAGTTGGTTTGAATGCACAAACATATGGGTATGTTGGATTGGATCGGATCAGTTTGAATTGATTTTTTGAAAATTTAAATCGAAGCTGAACCGAAATTTTTCGATGCAAAACTTCCTCAAACCAAAACCAAAATCGACTTAAAAAAAAAAATCGATTGAAACTAGTTTTTTGCGTACCCCTAAATGTCATAGACATCAGCTGCATGTTGTGCCAACCAATACTGGAATCCATGATCTTCATAAACTGATATTTCCTTTTCTCTAAACAAAAAACTTCGTTTCTTTTTATATCTTGATTCTCATTCATTAGGCTTTTTCTCACGTATGACATTTCCTTTGAATGTTTGGACCTATAACACGAGGGCTCTCATTGTGTCTATGAGATCACAAAGATGTCCTCTGTTTCTTTGAAAGGCTTTTCTCAATAGATCTCCATTCATAGATCATATGCACCAATGTTAGCATCAGCTGTTCGCAATTCTGAACCCCACCCAAATTTGTTGAGATAATAAACTTTAAAACACTGCAGACTGGACTCAAGCCCTATGACATTGGTAATAATTTTCACAAATTTTACCACCCTAACTTTTTGACGCTTGATTCACTCTTGTATAATGGATGTGATAATTGAAAGAGCAATTCAATCTTTTAATACAACAAAAGATTGAATTGCAACATGAATATTCCCATTATACGTGATCATGGCTTTCCTCATGACTACCTTCCATGGCTTTGCAAGGAGCGGATCGTGTGGCACCAAATCGAATTCGAAACCTAATTTTTGTGTCAATTCCCAATAAGAACATTTTGATGACTTGAAAATATCGAGCCTAGTTCAGAACAGACCTGAAGCCAAACCGAATCGATTGGTTCATGCCTTCGTGGTCAAGCCAAGCCACCACGTCAAGCTGGTCTTGGCCTAGATCCAGCTGTTGGGAACCCGCCCATGCCGCTGATATTTCAAAAATTTTTCAGATGGCAGCGGAATCGGCATGCACGAGTTCGACGTTCATCTCATGAACGTTGTTTCGAGACCTTTCGTAATTAGGTAAGAATTAAAGCTTTTAAAACAATAGGAAGATCAAATCTTCACCTTGCGCGGGTAGACGATCACCGCGAATCTGAATTCGTGGTTTTAGGAAGAGGGTTCGCTTGAAGCCGTTCAAACGTCCGGCCTCTACGGGTATCCACACGAAGCAGAGGACCGATCAAAGCTTTTTCGTCTCCCCGGGGTGCTAGCTCCCTTGCAGAGACTTCCTTTGATGGCTGATCTCCTCTCTTTCTTTCAACTCTTGAAAGTGCTTGAGAGGAGGAAGAAGAAGAAGGGACTCAAGGAAGAAGAACACAGCTTCTGCAGCCTTCTTTCTTTTCCCTGCGTTGGAAGAAGGATTGGAGGAAGAGGATGACGCCAACGCTTGGACTTTGCTCTCCCTTTGCTTGCGGCTGAACCAAGAGAGGAGGGGGCTGGTGGCGGCAGCAAGAGGAGGAAGAGAGCTCTTTTTTAGGGCGCCGGCCTCATGCCTCCTTATAAAGCCATCTAGGGCTCCTACAATCTAGGAGCCCTAGACATATTGCCTAAGAGGGAAGGGGGGCGCCGGCCCTTCTCTTCATGCCGCACACAAGGAGAGGAGGAGGGGCGTGAACCTTCCTTCTTGTGATGCCCTAATCCTCTTCCAAAGAGGATTGGGTGCCTCTCTTATGGTTTAATCCCAATCCAATTAGGATTAGCCAAATTGGGTTCAATATATGCTAGTCCTAATCCAATTAGGATTTGAATGAACCATGACTCAATTGAACTCTTCAATCCTAATCCAATTAGGAGTCATGTTGATTCATTAGATTAATAATTAATTTAGACTTAAGGAATCCTAATCTAATTAGGATGTATTTAATTTTAGTCCTAATCCAATTAGGACTCTATTTGAATCCGAAGTCCTAATCCAATTAGGATTTCTTAGGAATCCTACTCCAAGTAGGAATCCAATTTTAATTCAAAATTCCTAATCTCATTAGGATTGTAGGAATCCTATTCCAAGTAGGAATTCCAGTCCTACTCCAACTAGGATTCCCAGCCCTAATCCAATTAGGACTCTAGGAATCCCTCCCGAAGTAGGATTTGTGTTTAAGTCTAATTAATTAATTCCCTTTGTTTCTTCTTCAACTTCTTATCAATCAAATTGATTTCTTGTGATTCCTAATCACGATTTCAACCATCGGATCGGTCAATACTTCTAGTGTGTGTGACCCCATAGGTTCTATTCTGACTGGTAGTGAGATATATTGTGATCTCTATCACTATATCATTGAAAACTCCTTTCAATGGGTTGGAACGATTCCAACTCAACTCATTAGGGTTTATCGATCATCAAGATAATCCCTATGAGTCCCACCATCCACCAGTGACACCTAGCAGCATGTAGTGGCTACCCAGCAGAATGGAATGATGAACCTCTAGGTGCAGTTAACATGTGATACAGTCCTACTATCGTGGATCCCTACAGGACGGAGGTCATGGACAACTCGTCAAACCCCATCGTCTGTCATATGTCAAGATTTATTTGACTCGAGTTCGATAGTGAAAAACTCTTTCTCCACTGTGTATACTGCCCCGGCCGAGGTCTTACGAACTCAGTCTTATAAATCACATAGGATCTCTCCTTATCTATCAAGGTCGATAGATTCCATATAGGTGCATACCCTACTCCTACAGTGAACTTACTGCAGCCAATCTACACTGCATGGACCCATATGGCTAGAGACCATGTATGTGTGCAGTCAAACTACAATAACCTCACTGTGAGTAGCCGAAGCACCGCAGGTCAAAGGACCAGTCACACTACTGCAACATCAAGCAAGTCACTGACGAGTGGATAGACATCCAAGTGACTTCTTGTATTGGTCACGCTCAGTACCCTTGTTCTCTAACAAGCACCTGCACTATTACTTCAGTGTCCCTACACTGTGGACTCAAGTCTCGTCCATCCAGAAGGAGAGTGATCTGTGCACTGATCGGATCGATCACCGTCCTCGTGATGATCCTTTGATCAGGAGCATTTAGAAATTAATCACCAATGATACATGGCTCAAATTCTCAACTCTTGAGAATATGTATCATCATCTTATTAATTTCTTGGACGATTCATAGACACATAAACAATATGAATGAAAAGATGCCTTTTATTTATTCAATAATAAATAGTCAAGTACAAAATTATGTCCCTAGAATCAACAATGTGTCAGCCAAATTGGCTTCTAGGGCATACATCTAACAATCTCCCACTTGCACTAAAGCCAATTGGTCATATATCTTAGGCCCATCTTCTCAAGGTGGGCTTCAGTCTTTTGCTGACTCAGCTGCTTAGTGAAAGGGTCTGCCACGTTATCCGCGGAGTCTACTCTCTGCACCTCTACATATTTCTTCTCCACATAGTCGCGTATGAGGTGAAAGCGCCGCTCTATATGCTTAGACTTCTGATGAGACCTTGGCTCCTTAGCAAGGGCTATGGCGCCATTGTTATCGCAGTAGAGTGTTATGGCATCTGATGTCATCACATCCAGCTCTGCAATGAATTTCTTGAACCAGAAGCCTTCCTTAGCAGCTTCAGAGGCGGCGATGTATTCGGCTTCCATAGTCGAATCAGCAATGATCGGTTGTTTAGAACTCTTCCAATTCACCGTACCACCATTGCACAAGAACACGTATCCAGATGTTGACTTCCTGTCATCGACATCAGTCATGAAGTCTGAATCTGTGTACCCTTCTACCTTTAACTCTGATGATCCTCCAAAAACCAAGAATAAATCTTTAGTTCTTCTCAAGTACTTAAGAATATTCTTCACAGCTGTCCAGTGTTCTTCACCTGGATTCGACTGATATCTGCTTGTGACACTCACAGCAAGAGCTATATCAGGTCGTGTACATAGCATGGCATACATGAGGCTTCCTATTGCCGATGCATAAGGAATCTTGCTCATGCGTTGAATCTCCTCAGGTGTGTTGGGGCACATCTTCTTGGAGAGATGAATTCCATGCCTTAGGGGTAAGAGACCCCTCTTGGAGTTTTCCATGCTGAACCTCTTCAGCACCTCCTCTATGTACATTTTCTGTGACAGGCCAAGCATCCTTTTAGATCTATCTCTATAGACCTTTATTCCCAAGATATAGGATGCTTCCCCAAGGTCTTTCATGGAGAATTCTTTTGACAACCAGACCTTGACCGAGGTTAGCATGGGAATATCATTCCCAATCAGGAGAATGTCATCTACGTACAGTACGAGAAAAGCGACAGCACTCCCACTAACCCTTTTATAAACACATGGTTCCTCCTCGTTTTTGATGAAATCAAACGTTTTGATTGTATCATCGAAACGAGTGTTCCAACTCCGAGAGGCTTGCTTTAGTCCATAGATGGACCTTTGCAGCTTGCAGACCTTGTGATCTCTATCACTGGAAGTGAAACCCAAAGGCTGTTCCATATAGATATCTTCATCAAGATATCCATTCAGGAAAGCAGTTTTCACATCCATCTGCCAGATTTCATAATCATGAAATGCTGCAATGGCAAGCAATGTTCGGATGGATTTTAGCATGGCTACAGGTGAAAAGGTCTCCTGATAGTCAATGCCTTCGCGCTGACTATACCCTTTCGCCACAAGCCTTGCCTTATAGGTCTCTACCTCTCCATCCGAACCTATCTTCCTTTTGTAGATCCATTTGCATCCAATAGGTACAATACCTTCTGGTGGATCTACTAAGGTCCAGACTTGGTTGGAATGCATGGAGTCTATCTCTGACTTCATAGCTTCCAGCCATTTCTCGGAATCGATATCAGATATCGCCTCGTTGTAGGTTTTGGGATCCTGTATGTGATCCCTATCTCCCACTAGGAGCATTTCCTCAGTATCCTCTTCAAGTATACCTAAGTATCTATCGGGAGGATGGGAGACCCTACTAGATCTACGAGGTGGTCGAGGGACATCGTGTACTGGCTCTGTATGAATAGGTTCTATAGGATCCATGACTCGTTGCTTTTCAGAGACTTTCTCTTCAAGCTCAATTTTCCTCCCACTGCCTCTATCAAGGATAAACTGATTTTCCAAGAAGATGGCATGACGGCTCACAAACACATTGTGATCCTCTGAGACGTAAAAATTGTATCCTAATGACTCTTTAGGATATCCTATAAAACGAGCACTTATGGTCCTAGCCTCTAACTTGTCCGCCTGTAGTCGCTTGACGTGGGCCGGACATCCCCAAATCTTGAGATGACCCAGACTTGGTTTCTTACCATGCCATATCTCATACGGTGTGGTAGGAACGGATTTAGAGGAAACTCTATTCAATAAATAAATCGCTGTGAGTAAGGCATCTCCCCAAAGGAACATAGGTAAATCAGTGAAGCTTATCATGGACCTGACCATATCCAATAGGGTCCGATTTCTCCTCTCTGACACCCCGTTGAGTTGAGGTGTACCCGGAGGTGTCCATTGTGAGACTATGCCGTTTTCTTTGAGATAGTCCCGGAATTCCCCACTAAGGTATTCTCCTCCCCGATCTGATCGAAGAGCCTTAAGAGGTTTTCCAGTTTGTTTTTCTACTTCATTCTTGAACTCTTTGAACTTTTCAAAGGATTCAGACTTGTGTCTCATAAGATACACATACCCATACCGTGAATAATCATCGGTAAAGGCAATGAAGTAAGAATAACGTCCCCTGGCTAGCACATCGAATGGGCCACATACATCTGTATGTACTAGGGTAAGTATTTCAGTGGTCCTCTCCCCATGTCCTACAAAGGGTAGTCTAGCCATCTTTTCTTGAAGACAGGACTCGCAAACTGGATATGACTCGGAAGTCAATGAGCCTAAGAGCCCATCTTTATCCATTTTGTTCATTCTATCTTCTCCAATATGGCCAAGTCTGAGGTGCCACAAATATCTTTGGTTTATCTCATCTCTGGATCTTTTGGATCCTTTGGCACTCACATCTTGCTCGGTAACATTCACAGATACATCCATATGTAAATGATAGAGACTGTCAATCATAAAACCACGTGCGACTATTTTATTTCTCAAATAAATAGAACAGCAGTCTTTGTCAAATGTAAAAACATGACCTTCCTGTGCTAGACATGAAACAGAAATCAAATTTCTGCTAGCAACAGGTACATAATAGCAGTCTCTAAGTATTAAACTAAATCCAGACGGTAGTCGCAGATGGTAGGTGCCCACAGCCACAGCAGCAACTTTTGCCCCGTTGCCAACCCGAAGGGTTACCGCACCTTCTGCCAGCCTTCTACTTTCCTTTAGACCCTGCATGGTAGTGCACAAATGAGCACTAGAACCAGAATCTATAACCCAACTGGAAGTAGAAGAAACCGTTAGATTAGTTTCAATTATGAGCAAGTCTATACCTTCTGAAGGTGTGTCACCTTTCTTGTTCTTCAGGCTCTCGAGGTATGAAGGACAGTTTCTCTTCCAGTGGCCTTCGACATTGCAGTGGAAACATTTTCCTTTGTCGTTAGCCTTTTTCTTTTGAACTTCCTTCTTTGGCTTCTTGTCTTTCTTCTGCTTCTTTGTAGGCTTCCTTTTCTTCCAAGTAGACTTTCTCTTGGAACCAGAAGTCAACTCAGCAGCGAGGACATTGCCCCTTGAACCTTTCAAGGCTCCCTCAGCAGTTACCAACATGTTAATTAGTTCAGTCTTAGTGCATTCAATCTTATTCATGTGGTAGTTTACTATAAACTGACCAAATGAATCAGGAAGTGACTGTAGGATCAAATCCACTTGCAATTCCTTGTGCATGTCCATACCGAGCTTCTCAAGCTCCTCTAGGTTCTTGATCATGGTCAGACCGTGATTATGGACAGACTGCCCTTCGCGCATCTTCGCTTTGAAAAGCCTCTTGGACACTTCAAAACGAGCTGTGCGACTCTGCTCACCATACAACTCTTGTAGGTGTGCCAGTATGTCCCTAGCAGTCTTTATATTTTCATGCTGGCATTGGAGTTCATTAGACATAGATGCCATCATATAGCATTTTACTCTAATGTCATCGTCCAACCACTTTTTATGCATCTCACGCTGAACATCAGTGGGACGTGCTGGTAATGTGGGGATATCTGAATCGAGTATATAGCCTATCTTCTCACAGTCCAAAACTATTTTGAGATTTCTAAGCCAGTCCTTGTAATTGGTTCCGGTCAGTCGGTTGGTCTCAAGAATACGGGTCAAAGGGTTTGAAGCCGACATTGTATCTGCAGAGAGTAAAGATTCTAGTTAGACTCTTGTACTTGATCCTAATCTGTCCTAAGGTCTTTTAGAACAAATATGACTCCCACTATTTTCTCGAATTCCTCACACTCCCCTGGTAGGAAAACGGAAATCCCACACGACTAGGGTTTCTAGTGGGTACTGCGGTCCCACCAATTCACATGCCACCTCACCTAACAGTTATTGGTGACACATAGATGGATGAGTGTACAACTCTTGTACAATGCTTCTCAAGCATGTTGCAGTGCAACTTGGTCTCTAAGCCATGAAGACCTCACCTAACAGTTATTGGTCCCATTTCTTAGTTAAGTCAGACCCACCGTATAACCGTAGGAATAAAGTCGTCATTGGGTCCTCACCTAACAGTTATTGGTGCCCAACCCCACCTTTACCCTACAACATCTCATGTCTATAGAGAGGTCCAGCCCCCCAATGCAACTTGACCACTGTATCCAGCCGAGACAAGTCAACATCAGAAAGGCCTTAGCAGCTCTACTACAGTGGAAGACCTATTGACTTAATATTGGTTAATCAGGTCTTAGTGTTTGCAACTTGAGCCTTTCATAAGAGGTAATCGAACAATTGGCCAGGTAAGCAGGTGGGAGGCTCCCCTTACTCAGAGAGTAAGGTCCTAATTAAGTAACCACCTTTCATGCTTTCCTAGACACCAATTAGATCAATTAATCTAATATGACTTGCTCATGTCGGTTCACTCTCGACTTGATTGAGAAGGTTTTAATTTAGGTCTCAATTGGGTTTGCTACATCACATGTAGACCTATCTACCCGACTCTCATTCACATCACATGCAAACGGCGCATTGCAGGCAGTTATAATCGCGGCATCAAATTAAAGCTAAACTTTAACTAGGTGATGATCATGGATTCTAATTAGGTCGTATTACAAGCACATGCACATCAATCGATCAAGTGGTCTTCAACTCTTGAATTGGATCCAAGCTTCCTTGATTCGATCCTTGATCAACTCTTGATCCCATCGCCATCAACTGCTTAGACCCCTGTTCATCTCATGCATCGTCTTCGACTTGATCGTTGATGTACATTACATCACAGAAATACAACCAGATGTAAAATAAAAATAAAAATAATTTACATCTCCTTTTAGGGGGCACGCAGGCCTCTCAAAACATCAAATAAGATGCATGCAAGCATCTGAAAAATTACATGACATCGCAGATCACATCGCAGGTCATTACATTTGATACCAAAAGGGGTTGAATCCTATGATCATCACCGTATGCTACAATTATAATTTTCAGATCTGAAACTTAACTGATTATATCATGACATAGGTCGCTGATCATGCTAATCATGATTCTAAACTTTGTAATCCCATTAACAATGCAATTAGAATCATCTTTTTATCACATAAAAATCAGCATGTAAAAATTCAGCACCCCTGAAAAAATCTGCATGCAGAATTTTTCAGCATGCATGATCAATCAATTTTCAGATCTAATAAGCCTTTAAATATTTAATTCTTACCTTAATCTACGAAGCCTAGGCTCTGATACCACTATTGGGAACCCGCCCATGCCGCTGATATTTCAAAAATTTTTCAGATGGCAGCGGAATTGGCATGCACGAGTTCGACGTTCATCTCATGAACGTTGTTTCGAGACCTTTCGTAATTAGGTAAGAATTAAAGCTTTTAAAACAATAGGAAGATCAAATCTTCACCTTGCGCGGGTAGACGATCACCGCGAATCTGAATTCGTGGTTTTAGGAAGAGGGTTCGCTTGAAGCCGTTCAAACGTCCGGCCTCTACGGGTATCCACACGAAGCAGAGGACCGATCAAAGCTTTCTCGTCTCCCCGGGGTGCTAGCTCCCTTGCAGAGACTTCCTTTGATGGCTGATCTCCTCTCTTTCTTTCAACTCTTGAAAGTGCTTGAGAGGAGGAAGAAGAAGAAGGGACTCAAGGAAGAAGAACACAGCTTCTGCAGCCTTCTTTCTTTTCCCTGCGTTGGAAGAAGGATTGGAGGAAGAGGATGACGCCAACGCTTGGACTTTGCTCTCCCTTTGCTTGCGGCTGAACCAAGAGAGGAGGGGGCTGGTGGCGGCAGCAAGAGGAGGAAGAGAGCTCTTTTTTAGGGCGCCGGCCTCATGCCTCCTTATAAAGCCATCTAGGGCTCCTACAATCTAGGAGCCCTAGACATATTGCCTAAGAGGGAAGGGGGGCGCCGGCCCTTCTCTTCATGCCGCACACAAGGAGAGGAGGAGGGGCGTGAACCCTCCTTCTTGTGATGCCCTAATCCTCTTCCAAAGAGGATTGGGTGCCTCTCTTATGGTTTAATCCCAATCCAATTAGGATTAGCCAAATTGGGTTCAATCTATGCTAGTCCTAATCCAATTAGGATTTGAATGAACCATGACTCAATTGAACTCTTCAATCCTAATCCAATTAGGAGTCATGTTGATTCATTAGATTAATAATTAATTTAGACTTAAGAAATCCTAATCTAATTAGGATGTATTTAATTTTAGTCCTAATCCAATTAGGACTCTATTTGAATCCGAAGTCCTAATCCAATTAGGATTTCTTAGGAATCCTACTCCAAGTAGGAATCCAATTTTAATTCAAAATTCCTAATCTCATTAGGATTGTAGGAATCCTATTCCAAGTAGGAATTCCAGTCCTACTCCAACTAGGATTCCCAGCCCTAATCCAATTAGGACTCTAGGAATCCCTCCCGAAGTAGGATTTGTGTTTAAGTCTAATTAATTAATTCCCTTTGTTTCTTCTTCAACTTCTTATCAATCAAATTGATTTCTTGTGATTCCTAATCACGATTTCAACCATCGGATCGGTCAATACTTCTAGTGTGTGTGACCCCATAGGT
Organism: Phoenix dactylifera; assembly: GCF_009389715.1. Lineage (NCBI taxonomy): Eukaryota > Viridiplantae > Streptophyta > Magnoliopsida > Arecales > Arecaceae > Phoenix > Phoenix dactylifera. The sequence continues at coordinate 6,622,225 of NC_052400.1, forward strand.
TCTATTCTGACTGGTAGTGAGATATATTGTGATCTCTATCACTATATCATTGAAAACTCCTTTCAATGGGTTGGAACGATTCCAACTCAACTCATTAGGGTTTATCGATCATCAAGATAATCCCTATGAGTCCCACCATCCACCAGTGACACCTAGCAGCATGTAGTGGCTACCCAGCAGAATGGAATGATGAACCTCTAGGTGCAGTTAACATGTGATACAGTCCTACTATCGTGGATCCCTACAGGACAGAGGTCATGGACAACTCGTCAAACCCCATCGTCTGTCATATGTCAAGATTTATTTGACTCGAGTTCGATAGTGAAAAACTCTTTCTCCACTGTGTATACTGCCCCGGCCGAGGTCTTACGAACTCAGTCTTATAAATCACATAGGATCTCTCCTTATCTATCAAGGTCGATAGATTCCATATAGGTGCATACCCTACTCCTACAGTGAACTTACTGCAGCCAATCTACACTGCATGGACCCATATGGCTAGAGACCATGTATGTGTGCAGTCAAACTACAATAACCTCACTGTGAGTAGCCGAAGCACCGCAGGTCAAAGGACCAGTCACACTACTGCAACATCAAGCAAGTCACTGACGAGTGGATAGACATCCAAGTGACTTCTTGTATTGGTCACGCTCAGTACCCTTGTTCTCTAACAAGCACCTGCACTATCACTTCAGTGTCCCTACACTGTGGACTCAAGTCTCGTCCATCCAGAAGGAGAGTGATCTGTGCACTGATCGGATCGATCACCGTCCTCGTGATGATCCTTTGATCAGGAGCATTTAGAAATTAATCACCAATGATACATGGCTCAAATTCTCAACTCTTGAGAATATGTATCATCATCTTATTAATTTCTTGGACGATTCATAGACACATAAACAATATGAATGAAAAGATGCATTTTATTTATTCAATAATAAATAGTCAAGTACAAAATTATGTCCCTAGAATCAACAATGTGTCAGCCAAATTGGCTTCTAGGGCATACATCTAACACCAGCCCGGCCGGTTTATCCCAAAAAAATTGAGTCAGAAGAACTAAAAGGTTTCCAAATCTATGGCGAATTGTCTGGAATAAATGGCACGCATCAGCCCAAAATCAATGGCCGGTTGCCAACACACTCTGGTGGTTAACCAAATCTTGGACACGTTCAAAGCACAAGAGACAATGCTTTACACTTTGAGCATAGCAAACACTTAGATAAATCAATCAGCACTTTAGTTAAAGGTCCTAAAGTTTTATATTACATATGGAAAAGAAATTGGAACACAAACATCATATTCACACTTTTCTTTTACCCCAAAAGAAAAGAAGGAAAAGAGAAGCCAAGATCTATAACGCTCGTCACCATTAATCTATCTTCCTCGGTGCAACTCCTCTCCCTGCCATTTTCCCAAAAACATCCATTAATAACCTTTATTATTATTGCTATCTTTAATCATTATTGTTTATTGATGTCATTGCCATCATGGTCATTATCGTTGTTGTCACCATTACTATTTGTCTTTAGGGAAGAGCTGAGCAACTTACCTTCTTAGAGGAGTGGACCCCATTTGCACCTATTTTGGCCCCATACTTCCTGAGTTGCTCTCTAATAAACCGTTCATACATGAATGAGGCACCCCTGAACTGTGGCAGTACCAGCCATGCTACAGAGACCACCTTTATTTCATACCACATAGGAATCCTTCAGAATACAAAGAAAGACAAAAGAAAAGATACTCAAATATGTATAAGGTCTCAAGCTAAAACCAAATGAAATCAGCATTCTTCAAATGAGTAGGGGACAAAAAAAAAAGAGTATGAAAAATCCTTACCAATATAATATGGGCTCAGCCGCCATCTCCATGAGAGTTAGGAAGGAGTACAAAATCCAATAAGCCAACCATTGCTCGTCATCGAGCTTCGATGGGTTCTCAATTGCTCGAACCGATGCGTACCTAATCCAATCAGACATTATCAAACAATAGTCAAAGGAGAAGGGGAAGACATCTATAAAAGAAAATAAATATAGATTTAGAAATTACAAGGGATACAAGAGCATGATGGTTGGCCTGCATGGGAACAAAAATGGAAGTCGTTGTCAAATAGATTTCGGTAAAAAAAACATCTTTTATATATAAAACTACAAAAGAAGCGTATAAAGGATTGAAAGGAAAAGCGAGAGAGAGAGAGAGAGAGAGAGAGAGAGGAGTTGATTTGAGAGCATACCCTGCAAAAGAGTGGAGATGGCAGAGTAAAGTCCAAAGCCTGCCCATAGTTTGCAATCGTTTTGTTAAATTCTGCTGCAAATTAACCAAGAGAACTGTATACAGATCCAAAGGAGAACAGAAGTGGCTTAAAGAGGTAATGCAATGGACCAAAGAGAGTTAATGGAGAGGAATAGGGAAGGAAGGTGAGGCATATATATAGGGAGGCAAAGAGAAGGAAAAGGTGGCAACATCTGAGATAGCATCAGATTCCTCCCTTGGACGTGGCGGCCTAGGTTGAGCATCGACACCTAGGTACGAGCACCACGCCACCTTAAGCGAATTAAGATCTAAGATAGGCCCTTACAGATTAATCTTTAGTAGCTTTGGCTTCTGCTATGGTGTATCACATAATTTATCAAGGTGCCTTCCCCTATGAAGCAATGCCACTACAGGAAAACTCATATTTTCCGGCGCTTTTTATAACCTTTACCGACGCCTATAAGCGTTGGCTAAAGCTCCGACGACGCTAATAAAAGCGTCGGCGATACCGAAGTGGCAAAAGTTTTTACCGACGCTACATGAAAGCGTCCGCAAAAACAGAAAAGCATCGGCGAGTACCAAACGGATGCCAACCTCACGCTTTTCGCCAACGCTTAAAAGCGTCGGCAATTTCCTATTTTTACTGACACTAATGAAAGCGTCGGCGTAACCCTAACAAATCTCGATGCTTTAAAGCGTCAGCATAGGCGTGCCGGGCATGTGCCATGACGTTTGTTTAACGATGCTTAAAAGCGTCAGGATTTGTATTTTTTTAAAAAAATTAAAATTACAAATGCATATCATAAAACACATATTATAACAATATGAACCTATATTACATTTACATTAACCCAAACATTCAGATCATTCAAAATATTTATATTTTCATATCCGATTAAATTAATTTACATCAAAAGTTTAGAATTACAATATACTTTGAAAAATATAAGAAACATATACATATCAAACTCTATAAAAAACAATCTACAAAGTATCAGGGGCGGGATTCAGCTCCATCATCATCATCTCTACGAGCTGCTGAAGTATCAGGAATCTAAAAAAAAAATGAAAAATCTTAGAAGTTAGGAATAATGTGATACATTAACTCATACATCATAATTGATAATATATAAAGTATTCAAATATATATAGTTATTTACCTCTGAAGGAAGAAATCATTGTAACAAAAATAAAATATTCACAAGCTGAGACTGCAATTTTTTTTAGTTCTGCTTCAGCTCTTCAATAGTTGCTTGAAGATGACGAACTTCTGCAGTGTTAATACATTCTCTGGCATTTCTTGTATACATGCCCACTGCAGACAACTGAGTGGGAGTAACTCCAATGCCATAACTCCTCACTCGATCATAACGCTCTGGGCCCATCAATTCAGCGAGCACCTGAGCTTCGATATGACTGGTCGCATCTGATGATGATGATTCTCCGCCGCGCTCTGAAATAAGATTTGTTGCCCTGTCATATATCTCTCAAAAGAAAAAGTCAAATTAATGTATGCCAATAATAGAATAAAAAAAAATCGTTGCACAAGTTAAAGATGAATATATACAACTATATCTCTTTACTTCTTCCGAACAAAGCTACCATCTCGGTGGGTGTGAGTCATCTTATAAAACTCCACCTTACTAGGCTCCTTCCCATTATCATCTATTTACAACAAAAAGTATATTTCAAAAGTATACATGCTATATGATAGAACAATTTAAGATAATCTTAAAGAGTTTCAAAAAAACTTACGAATTCAGCTCTACGCCTCGCATAACTCATCGAGCCTGAAGTGTGGAGAACAGTCTGCGATACTCGAGCAGCTCTACCAATGTTGGAATATATCTTTCCCCAAAAAAGTAAACAATGTAATATATACAATGTATAAATTTCTAATTTATAATAATAGTAAATACAATCTAAGGTATTGAAAAAATATATGCAACCTGAGCTTTCTCGAAAAAGCAGTAGTGGACATGCTCCCTCCACTGATGAGAGATTACATCTGGAGAACAAACACGGGCCACTTCCTCTTCTATCATGCCCTCGTGATTCTAGTCCGTCTTTAGCTTCGCCTTATATTCCTTCCATTTGCGGTTGACGGACTTCAACACCCAATCATGGCTCGTTGCAGGAAGGACAAAATGTCCCTACACCAAGGTCAAGAATGCTATAACAATATTAAATCAAAAAATAAAATTATGATAGTAAGCAAATTCAATTCTTTACCTCAATAACTCTAAGAAGCTCAACTTTATATGAAGAAAGCATTTCATTCCATTTCGTATAGTTGAGCGGACATAATTGATCCTTCCACGCAATCGATCCTAGAAAAGTCGATAAAATGCTTGCAGCCTTCTTGATGGGCTACTCTAGTTTGTTGAACGATAAGTTCTTGTCACGCCCCGAGGCAGCAGATCATATCAAAGCAGATACAGCTATTCAAAGATGACATAATTATTTAAATTGTTCAAAAGTAGACTTACAAAATTTCAAAATAGCATATGCCAACATAATTCAAATGTCCAAACTAAACTAACTAAAATGTCAATAACTGAAGGAATCGTCGGAAAATCTAACGCACTCCCCAATCCCGTGTGATCAAGCCTCTGGATCTGAAAAATGAAGAAAACAGAATAATGAGCTACACTAGCCCAGTAAGCAACAAAATACCCCAGAGTGGGGTCAGAGCATATCAGATCAAAATACAGGATAATGTCTGGAATAAATCATAAATAACATCATTTGTTGTTTTCAAAACTTATTATCATTTTTCCAAAAACTCTTATACCAGAATCTCAACATAATAGGCTACGGCCACGTAACCCAGTGGCATGGGTTGCACAAGGTGCCAAACACCACTATTATTATGCACCGGTGGTACGGTGTCCAAATACCACTATTCTAATCACCGGTGGTACGGTGTCCAAATACCACTATTCTAATCACCGGTGGTACGGTGTCGAAACCGGTTCGTCACAGATTACAAGTCGACAGGTCCAACGTATAATCTCCATTGGCGGGGCCAGAACAGAACAGAATAGATCATAGCCATGCTGAGAATGCATATATATATATATAAAAATATATTTCATGGATTTCAGAGCATATAACATGATTTTCAAATAAAATTTAACATGTCTGACCCATTTTACTGAATGCAAAACATATATCAAAACATAATCAGTTTATTAAATAATTCAGAAATCATACTTGAAGTATTAAGTTACTTACCTCTTCTCGCTTAATACCTACTTCAGGTAGGCGGATCAGGTTCACCTGTTAACATTTAATTAATTTCTTTGTAAATTTCAGAGCTAAGCAAAACCAAAAGTAATACTATTGGACATGGCCCAACAGGGCTCAGAATTAGCCCATAATGGGCATGGCCTGATAGGGCCCATATCGGACACGGCCCAATTGGCCCGCATAGATCCAGCCCAATAGGGCCCCCCAAAGTTGGTCTCTAATGGATTATTTATGCATTGCAGGGGCTAATACTTAATTATAGGGTACTATTCTATAATAAAACTTGAGTGAGGGGACTAAATAAATATAGTTGGGGACCTTTATGTAATAAATCTTTCCTATAGGGATCAAATACAAATTACAGGAGTCCCTTTTGTGAAATAATATACTGTCAAGGGCTTCACTATAAAATTCCATTTATTGGCCAAACGGGTTCGGGTTTCGGGTTCTGGGTTTCGGGTTCAGGTTCTAGGCTTGGGTCTGAACTGGGCCCAAGTTGGGCCCACATGGGTACTGCCCTACTGGGCCCAACCGGACTGGACTGGGCCCAAGTTGGGCATGCAGGGGACTGGGCCCAAGTTGGGCCCGCAGGGGACTGGGCCCAAGTTGGGCCCGCATGGGACTGGGCCCAACGGCCCAACAAAGTGCCCACGGCCCACAATGGGCTTTCTTCCTTCCCCAAACCCCCCTCCACGAACAGGGGAAGAAGGAGAGATGGAGGAGAGAGAGGATCGGCGGGGTGGCCGGCCTGGGTGGTCGGAGGCCGTCGTCCAGTCGACGGTCAGCCGGCCACGGTGGCAGCCGGTGGCTGCTGCGACGGCCGGCGTTGAAGAAGAACCGAGAATGGTCTCGGTGTGGGCCGATGCAAAGGAGGAAAACATGCTATTTGGCATGGAATCAAGGCAAGAGAGGGCTTACTGACGGTGGCAGAGGCGGTGGGAGGAAGATCTCGGCTGCCGGTGGCTCGATCCGGCAGTCAAGCGGCGGCGGCGGCACTTGGAACCGAGAGGAAGCAAATCTCCAAAACAGGGGAAGGCTTGCGGAGGGGATTCGGACGGCGATCGAGCGGCACCGACCACTCGAGAGGCAAGAGCCGGGGGAGGAGAGGGAGGAGAGGAAGAGGAGGAGACGGAGGAGAGGGAGGAGGGCTCAGGTGATCTCCGAAGGAGGAGGAACGGGGGTTTTATAGCCTCATTGTAACGGCTCTCCGCCGCGGGAATTGCGGAGGAGGCGAAATCAGCGGCCGTGCGTGCGGCCGCGAGGTGGATGCGGGATGACCGCGGTGCAGCCGCGGGATGCCCCTCTGTGCCCGAAGAAGATGGAGGGGATCGCGTCTGCGATCCCCTGCTACGCCCCTTCCAAAAGAGGAAGACGGGGCTGAAGTCGGCTGGGGCTGCCGACTTCAGCCCGAATCTCACAGTTCTACATACAACACTTGGCTAGTTATTTTGGTTCCATATAATTTGTCACCATGGATGTGTATGAAACAGTCTTCACTCATTCTGTCAATGGTTATTTTCGGTGATAAGGGCCCAGATAATGATATAGATGTTTTTTTGCAGCCTTTAATAGATGAATTGAAAAAGTTATGGCAAGGTATTGATGCATTTGATGCTTTCACTGGCCGAACATTCAAGTTGTGTGCAGCTCTTATCTGGACAATCAATGATTTTTCTGCATCTGCTAATTTATCTGGTTGGAGCACTAGGGGGCATATTGCATGCCCTTGTTGTGGAGATTCAACCCATTCATATTGGTTAAAACATGGAAAAAAGTTCTATTATATGGATCATCGTTGATGGTTAGAAGCAAACCATCCATTTCGATTTCAGAATAATCAGTTTGATGGTACTATAGAGTTGCGATCTGCCCTTATTCCACCAACTGGAACTGAAGTTCTTAAACAAACTCATGGCACTAACTATATACCCGATAAGGTCTTCAACAGTTCAAAGAAGTAGGGAAGGGGGGATGTTGGCAGCTCAATGACACAGGTTTTTAAGGATGCTGACAACTTCGAGATTGATGACAACTTTTATGGACAGAAAAACGATGATGGCACAAACTCGATATCTACATAGAAGCAGTTATGAAAAAAAGAAGCATTTTTTTTATTTAGCTTATTGGGAGTATAATCTTCTTCGACATAATCTTGATGTCATGCATATAGAAAAGAATGTTTGTGATAACTTGATTGGAACATTGTTAAATCTTGAAGGAAAGACTAAAGACAACTTGAAAGCGCATCTTGATTTGAAATACAAAGGCTTAAGACAAGAGCTTCATCCGAAAGAACTTGTCAATGATAAGTATTTTATACCTTCTGTGTGTTATACAATGTCTACTCAAGAGAAAGATCTTTTTCAAAGGATTTTGAAAAATATGAAGGTTCCAGATGGGTATGCATCGAATATTTCAAGATGCGTTAATCTTAAAGAGCGAAAATTTTCAAAACTTAAAGGTCACGATGGCACATTTTGATACAAGATATCTTTCCATTGGCTTTAAGATCGTCAACGTAAAAATAAGTTCTTGCAATTATGTCTCAGTTATCATCCTTTTTTAAGCATTATGTTCCAAAGTTCTTGATCCTAAGGAGCTTGATCAATTGGAGTCTAATGTTGCACTCACACTATGCCATATGGAGACGATCTTTTCTTCTGGGTTTTTTACTATTATGGTTCATCTACTCATTCACTTGGTTGGAAAAGCTAAACTTGGTGGACCGGTTCACTACCGATAGATGTATCCTATTGAGAGATGATTTTTCTAAACTCGAATATCCATAATTATTATTAATATGGAAATGTATCCTATTATCTTTTCGATGTTGATATTGACTTGATCTTTTTATTAATAAATAAAATTGGGCATTCTTTTCATTTATGTTATTATGTGTCCATGAATCGTCCTAAAAATTAATTAGATGATAACACATATTCTCAAGAGTTGAAAATTTAAGACATCTATCATTAGGTAATTAATTCCTGAATTGCTCCTGAATGATGGATCATCACGAAGGACGATGATCGATCCGATAAGATTAGTGCACATATTACTTTTTTTGATTGACGAGTTTTGAGTCTACAGTATGGGGACACTGGAGTGATTGTGCAAGTGCTTGTTAGAAAACAAAAGTACTGAACGTGACCAAAGCAAGAAGTTACTTGGATATCTATCCACTCGTCTGTGACTTATTTGATACTGCAGTTGTATGACTAGTACTTAGACCTGCGATGCCTCAGCTATTCACAGTGAGGTTGTTGTAGTTTGACGAGCACAAAAATATGGGTCCTAAGGATCCTTGCGGTGCAGATTGGCTGTAGTAGGCTCACTGTTAGATTAAGGTTGCATCTAGATGGGATCTATCGATCTTGATAGATTAAGAGTGATCCTATGTGATTTATGAGACTATGTTCGAAAAACCCTGGCCAAGGCAGTTTTGGAAAAGGAGTTTTCCAATCTCGAACTTGAGTCAAATAAATTTGACATATGACAGACGATGGGATTTGACGAGTTATCCATAACCTCCATCTTATCGAAATCCACGATAGAGGTACTATATCATACGCTAACTGTACCTAGAGGTTCATTTATTCTGTTCTGCTGGGTTGTCACTATATGCTGCTAGGTATCACTAGTGGATTGTAAGACTCGAAGGCATTCACTCGATGATCAGTGAACCCTGAAAAGAAGAGTTGAAATCAAAGCATGAAAAGAGGGGAGCATCCCTCCCTTCATGCAGATGAAACAAAAAGGGAAATAAGGGAGGGGCGTCCGCCCCTCCTCTTTGTCACATGCCAAGAGAAAGGAGGGGGTCTGCCCCTTCTTTCCTCCTTTGTTTCATCACGCTAAGAGGAGGGGCGTCAGACCCTCCTCCTTCCCTTCTTGGCTTTCCACCCGGCACAAGGAGAGGCCATGTGGCCTCTCCTTGATTCTCTCCAATTTCTTTTAAATAAGGGGTTGGGAAGAATTAAGTAAGGGGTAGTGCAGAATTTGGAGGTGTGAAACAAGAAAAGATTTTGCAGAAATTTTTTTCTTGTTTTGCCAAGGCATGAGATGCTTATAAAAGGAGGGGTGGCATGAGGGCTGAAGACACTTGAAGTCCATTCATTTCAGCCGCCCCCTCTCTCTTCCTCCTCTCCTTCAGCCGCAAGGAAGCCATCTTCTTCTTCCTCCTTCGTCCAAGAAAAAGAAGAAAGGTGTTCTTCTTCTTCCTTCATCCACCTCTTGGAAGCCATCAAGGGTTAATTGCTTAGAGGAGTTCCAACCTTCAAAGAGAAGATATCTGCAAGAGAGCTAGCACCCCAATGAGATCAACGTGCTTGGAGCGATCTACCTCGTGGGGATACCTGTAGAGGCCGGACGATCGTGCGGCTTCAAGCGAACCAGTGCATCGATCATCAGATAGCGATGAAGAGCTACCTGCTCAAAAGTAAAGATAGAATCTTTACAATACTTAATAGTAAATCTGAAAATTAATCAAGTTAGTCATTTTAATCTTTCTTTAAGATTTTATAATTTTCTAAGTTAGAGAAATCAGAATTTTTTTGAAATCTACGTTTCCTAGGATATTTATATGATGAACAACCCCGCGCGTGTATTTCTGCTGCGATCGTCGCAACACGTGCGGGGGTAACCCGATAATATGTACGCAAGAGCCTATCCTAAGGGATCGAATGCTGAGGAATATATTGATGATGAGTGTTTGACATTTTGCTTGAAATATCTTGAAGGTGTTGAAACTGCTTTTAATCGACCACAAAGGAATTACGATATTGTACAGCATACAGAGGAGTACAAGTTCTCATCTAGTGGAAGATTTTTGGGGAAAGCTGAAAGTATTGTAGTTCATCATAAATTATTGGCACGGGCACATCGCTATGTCTTACTTCACAGTGACTTAATATCCGACTATCGCAGGTCAGTATGGTTATAAAAAATCATAATTTACTATCATATCAGATATAATATTTCAAATAAATTAATTTTTACTCGTGCAGAGAATTTTTAGTGGCTCAGCGAAGCGTCAACAATAACATTGATCCTACCCCAAGGATTGAGCAAAGATGGTTGGTTGAGTTATTTCCTAAATGGCTATTAAAACAGGTTAGATGTTGAATATATTAGGTCTTTTATTATATATTATGGATTATTATATTAGGTTAGATGTTTATGAGTTGGATTATTATGGAAACTTTAAGGTAATATTATTTCGATGTGATTGGGTGGATATAAACTCATCTAGAGATTTGAGGCAAGATATAAATGGCTTCACACTAGTAAATTTTTTAAGGTTGATACATACTGGTGTGCTATTGAAAGATAACCCATTCGTTGATACACTAGTAAATGCTTTATCTTAATTTGTTTTATCATATAGCATGTATACTTTTGAAATATACGTTTTGTTGTAGATGGATGATAATGGAAGGAAGCCTGGTAAGGTGGAGTTTTATAAAACAACTCACACCCACCGAGATGGCAGCTTTGTTCGGAAGGAGACAAGAGATATAGTTGTATGTATTCATCTTTGACTTGTGCAATGATTTTTTTTTTGTTCTATTATTGGCATACATTAATTTGACATTTTCTTTTAAGAGATATAGGATAGGACAACAAATCTTATTTCAGAGCGCATTGGAGAGTCATCATCATCCGACGCGACCAGTCATATCGAAGCTCAAGTACTCGCTGAATTGATGGGCCCAGAGTGTTATGGTCGAGTGAGGGGTTACGGCATTGGAGTTACCCCCACTCAGTTGTTTTCAGTGAGCATGTATACAAAAAATGCTAAAGAAGGTAGTAACATCGCAAAAGTTCATCATCTTCAAGCAACTATTGAAGAGCTGAAGCAAAATCAAGAAAATTTGCAGTTTCATCTTGCGAATATTTCATTTTTGTTACAACGATTTCTTCCTTCTCAGGTAAATAACTATAGATATTTGATTACTTTACATATTATCAATTATGATGTATGAGTTAATGTATCACATTATTCCTAACTTCTAAGATTTTTTTTTTTTGTAGATTCCTGATACTTCAAACGCTCGTAGAGATGATGATGATGGAGCTTAATCCCGTCCCTGATACCTTCTAGACTATTTTTTTATGGAGTTTGATATGTATATGTTTCTTATATTTTTCAAATTACATTGTAATTCTAAACTTATTATGTAAATTTAATCAGATATGATAATATAAATATTTTGAATGATCTGAATATTTGTGTCAAGGTAAATGTAATACAGGTTCATATTGTTATAATGTGTGTTTTATGATATGCATTTGTATTTTTATTTTTTTAAAAAAATATAAATTCCGACACTTTTAAGCATCGGTAAAAAACATCGTGGCACATGCTCGGTATGCCTACGTCAACGCTTTAAAGCATTGGTGAAGGTTAGGGTTATGCTGATGCTATATGAAAGCGTCGGCAATAATAGGAATTTGCCGACGCTTTTAAGCATCGGCGAAAACCATGAAGTTCGTATCCGTTTGATATTCGCCGACGCTTTATAAGCGCCGGCAAATTTCTGTTTTTGCCGACGGTTTTAGGTAGCATCGGCAAAAACTTTTGCCACTCCGGTATCGCCGATGCTTCTGCGATGCTTTAATTAGCGTCGCCAGAACTTTAGCCGACACTTATAAGCATCGGTAAAGGTAATAAAAAGTGCCGAAAAAGATGAGTTTTCCAGTAGTGTGTGTGCTAATGAATTTGACAGATCTTTGGTGTAGAGAAATTTTGCCATATTCCTTTAAATATCCTTGATTTACTCAAGTTGGTGCCAAGGAAAATGCCCAAGCTGATAGGGCGATGAAATCGGTCGCAGCTCAAAGCTTTAGTAAAGACATCAGCTAGTCGACTGACAGATGGTATATGCTTTGTTTGAAGAATCCCTTCACGAATTTTTTCATGGACTAAGTGAGATTCTATTTCAATCTATTGGATTCTTTCATGAAAAACTGGGTTTGCAATAATATGTAAATCCCCCTGATTATCATAATATGAAGTGGATGGTTGAGGATGATCAACTTTTTGAATCGTGCAACAAGTAATTAAGTTAGCCCACACGTAGTAGACGCCATGGAATGGCATTTGGCCTTTGTAGAGGACCATGAAACTACATGTTGCTTCTTTGTTTTCCATGAGACAAGATTATCACCCAAAATAATGCAATAGCATGAGGTTAAGCATTGAGCTGTGGTGCAAGTTGTCCAATCAGAATTACAATAGGTTGAAAGATGAAGAAAACCTTGAGAAAAAATTAGAATGCTTTGATCAAGGGTGCCTTTTAAATAGCACAAGACACACAAAGCGGCGCCCATATGTGGTTTTCTTGGGTGGTTCATGAATTAGTTGAGGATATCAACCAAGTAGACAATGTTGGGACATGTAACAGTTAGATAAATATCATCCAATAAGCCTATGGTAGGGTGAAGGATTAGAAAGCAATCGATAAACTAAGAATAGAATCCCCGTACAAGTAGGACAAGCTATAAGACCTTGGAACTGGGCCCGGTTCACTTGACCGGCCCAGCCCAAATGTTTCTAGCTTCACGTGTGCCGCACGTGAAGGCGCGCAAAGGAGAGGAAGGCATCCCGAAGAAGCCGGGATGCCCTGTTTTAGGGTGCCTTTCCTCCTCTCCTTAAGACCATCCGAAGGGGAGTCGCCAAACCTTTGAGTCCCCTTCCGGTTTGGGTGATCTTCTTCCTCGTGCTCCACTCGAGAGAGAGAGTGGGAGAGAGAGCCGTTGAAGCCCGCTCCTCTTCGGTTTGGAAGGTTCTCGTCCTCCATTGCTGCCATAGAGAAAGAGCCGTCGGATCGTCACTGGGAGCGAGGTTAGTGTTCCTCGCCTTTATCTCTTTCTCTTTTGATGATTAACCACGATTTATCAAGGGTTTGAGTCGGCCAAATGCCGGAAATTGATCCAAAAGGAGGTGCTCTATTCGGCCCGAGAGCACTTGCCGCCGGCTGTGTTCGTCGTTGCCGCCGCCGCCAACCGCCGAGGGTGGTCGGGTTTGCTTCACCATCTCCTGCACCCATCGGGGCTAGCCACCACGGCCGCCCCTGTGTTCAACCGAGAAGGAAGGAAGGAAGGGGGGTCACGGATGCCCTATTTTGGAGAAGAAGAGAGGGTTTTATCTCTTCTCCTCTCTCCTCTCTCCTCTCTCTCCTCCCACTCTTTCTCTTTCTCTCTCATGTTGAATCTCCTTTAACCGTTCACGATGATGATAGACTGACCCCGGTGAAGGGTCTTGATCTCGGGATGTCGTGCACTTTTGCATAATCGACCCTGGAAGGATGTTAAGATTTAAGTTTTATATATATATTGTGATGAATTTTAAAAGAAAAATATGATTTTTGGATATTAGGTTCTGCAAAAAATTTGTGAGACTAACTGGATTTGTTGTGGATCGCATTCGATGTAAGTAATGAACTGCGTTTTCTATATTCTTCATTTATATAATATTATTTTTGCTTCGAATAAATTGTTAATGAATTTATATATGATTTATGAATTTTACAAGATGATGATTTGAAGAAAAATAGATATATGAATTGGAATAATATTTTTTGGACTTTTATTATACTAGCTGTTCTTACATCGTATATGCATATTTAGATCGGATTATGATATATCTATTATGTTACAAAAAAAATTTTGATGTGCATCAGATTTGGAACTCTTAGCCTGACTATGTTCTAGACCCTGCCAATTGGGGGTCATGCATTGGCAATTTTGGCCCGACCACAGGGTATAAGTATGATATACTGGCCCACTCCGTAGGGTATAAATACGGTATTCTGATCTACTTCACAGGGTATAAGTACGATTCTGTTTCTAGCCTAGCCATAGGGTATAAGTGTGGTCGTAGTTAAAGGCTGTTGAGTTGAATGCGATTTGTTTCGAATCGGATTTATGATTATGTATATGGATATTTGAAAGATACGGATTTCAATGGATTTGTGTTTGAAAAGAAATTGATTATATCATTATGCTGATTCATCGTAATTTGTATTTATATTTTATGTTATTATATAAATTGTCTAGTTAAGGTATTTATTACTTACTGTACTGTCTGGCTCATTATACGATTTCTTACTATTTTTTTTACAGATCCGAAGAATTAGCTCGATCCGGAGTTTTACAATATGGAAGAGCGACTAGAAGAACTGAGGCACAAGTTATCTTAGATTAGGATTTATTTAAAATGATGTTTTATCTTAGACTATTGCTAGACTTGTGAGACATTGCAAGTTGTGTTAGTTAAAGAAATAAAGTTTGTATAATATTAGTTAAAATATTTCCGCTTTCTGATTTGATATTGTGATGAGATGCCTTGCATGCTTGTGGAGAGAGTTTTCTATGGGTATGCGGCAGTTGCCGCGACTTTCGGCTCGTGATCTCGGGTCGGGGGCATGACAACTTAAGTGGTATCAGAGCCAAGTTGGATAAATTCTAAAATAAAAAAATATGACATGACATGAGTGTAGGTAGGTGGACACTAGGGATATTGGAACGTTAGTTTATGATGATTATAATAAGCCATTCTATATACTTGTAATTAACCGATAAGCTTATTATTGGCATCCTGCTATTTGATATATATAGGTCAGGATGTCTCCACATCGGATGAGAAAGACTACTCTTGGAGCTTTTAATAAGGTACCAAACCCGCAAAATGGCAGCACACCCCAACAAGTTGGTAACACCCCTCAGCAGGAGAGAGTCATCAATCCTGTTAATGATACTAAGACAGGACAACAAGAACCAGGCTTAGGCTAGGTTGTGCAGACTTTAGTTGGTATGATGCAGATGCAACAAGTGCACCAACAACAAGTTCAACAACAACAAACGTCGTTGCACCATGCAGGACGAGGGGAGCAGTACGAGCAGCGTAGTAATATAGCTGAGTTCAAGAAGTTGGCTCCTCCAGCCTTCAAGGGGACTACGAAGCCTTTGGAAGCTGACAATTGGCTTACAGAGATGGAGAAAGCGTTCGCCGTTCCGAGATGCTGGGATGACGAAAAGATTCTTTATGCATCATACATGTTGTAAGGTGAGGCATTCAACTGGTGGCAGATGTCGGAACATAAATATGAGCAAGATAGGGAGCCACTTACTTGGAAAAGACTTCGAGGAGCATTTTATGATAAATATTTTACTTGAAGTGTAAGGATGCAGAAAGAGTAAGAGTTTATTCATCTAAAGCAAAGGAATATGATCGTTACAGAATATGAAGCTAAATTTACCGAGCTAGCCAAATTTGTTTCAAAGTTAGTCGAGGATGAGCTAGATCGAGTGCATAAATTTGAGATAGGACTAAAGACTAAAATTAGAAAACAAGTGGTACCTTATAAATTGACTACTTATGCAGCTGTGGTAAATAAGGCTTTAATAATTGAAAGGAAAGTTAATGAAGAACGGTTGGAAAGGGAAAGAAATCAAAAGAAGAGGAACAAGTCAAATGAATTTTAGGGGCAGAGCAATAAAAACACTGAAAGTTCAACCAAGAAATCAACGAGTGACAACCCTAAGTAGATGAATAGCAATAAATGTTCCAGATGTGGTAAGATTCATGCTGACAAGGATTGCCATTGGATCACTGGTACCTGCTTTAGATGCGGTAAGATAGTTCAAAAAATTGTTTCTTGTCCGTAAGGAAATGAAGATCAATCTGTCAAGATAGTTGAACAAAGTAAAGATAGAAATTAGAAATCCCGAACCCAAGGAAGGGTCTATGCTCTTACACGGAAAGATACACAGGCTTCTAATGTGTTGACGATAGGTATTAATCTAATCCTAATATTTATTCCTATTTATTGTCTAGCCATGCCCACTGCTCTTTGTTAGACAACTTATTATGCTACTAAAAAAGATTAAACATTTATATAACATTTTTTTTGATTATTTATCAAAAGAAGAATATGAACTTTTAAATTTCGAAAGTGTTCACACGGATTAAGATATAATAATGAATGTACCAATAAGCAAGTAATTCTAGAAAAAAAAATTTAGACTTGACACGGTTATGTTGAGGTTTAAATCAGAGTGTGCAGAGGAAGTGTGGTGAATAAAATTATTTGACATTGGTTAGATAAGACAACTCTGATTTGAAGAGTGTTATGATTTGATTTGGAAGAAGTATTCTCTACTCTTGAACTGCATGTATGAAAATTTCATGGACGAAATTTCTTTTAAGGGGGGAAGAATGTAATGTTGGAAGAAAGATGGGATATATGCCCAAAATCATGGAGAGCCCGTAATCCCCAGCAAGTTCGATAACCTGTTGGGGAGGATAATCCTAATGTGGAACCGCAGGATCTTACACCTCGCACGAGACGAAAAACAATATAAAACAAATCGCTATGGAAGACAGTTAACACGACACACCAGAGAAAAAAGAAAAAAATAATACGAAACAAATCGCTATGGAAGACAGTTAACATGACACCTTCCGAGGTTTGGCAAAACTTGCCTACTTCCTCAAGACTGCTCGATTCCATTGCAGTAGAACAATTGCAATGGAGAACACAATCCCGAGTCAATCACAAACTGATTGCTCGAACAAAGAAGAAACAACCTTCTTTCTTTTACAAGAGAAAAAAGCTCTTCCCCTCAATCTCTTACATTTTTAGGTCTTTCTCTCTATCTCGTTGTAACCCTAGCCCTCACAACGTTGTGTTTTCCCCAGAGTTTTTGGCCACGAATTTATATGCTTGAGATTTTCCAAAAAAAAAAACACTCTTTACGCCCGTTTCAGCAATTCCGTCCGAGCTGGAGTCGACTTCGGCAAAGCACGAGTCGACTCTCGCACAATGCGAGTCGACTTCAGATTGCGCGAGTCAACTCTCTCAGGCGAGATAGAAACATCCGAAATCTGGACAAAGCTTGAGTCATCTTCGGCAAAGCGCGAGTCGACTCTGGCATAGTGCGAGTCGACTCCAGATTGCGCTAGTCGAGTCTCTCAAGCGAGGCAGAAATATCCAAAATTTGGACAAAATGCAAGTTGACTCCAACACAGCGCGAGTTGACTTCGGTACGGTGTGAGGTGACTCCTGAACTGCTGGGGTCGACTCCACTGCTGCTGAAAAACCTGTAGAAGATTTCTACATCCAAGATTTCGATTCGGAATACATCCATGTGTAATCTGAAACACCTTGGGTCTCCACACACTCCAACAATCTCTCACTTGGAGACCTTAGGTGTGCCTTCTTATAGACTCTTGTTCCTTTGCTCCCACTGCAACTGAATCGAAATGGTACCTCCTCAATGTCTTCAAAGAAGACCAGCAGAAGCTGAATTTGCTTTCAGCATCTCCACTGTGACAACCTTCGTCAACATGTCCGCAGGATTCTTACTGGTGTGGATCTTCTCCAGCTTGACAAGCTTCTGTTCGAGCATTGACCTCACGAAGTGATACCGTATATCAATATGCTTCGTCCTTGCATGAAAGGCTGAATTTTTCGCTAGATGAATTATGCTTTGACTGTTGGAGTACAACCTGCAATCCTTCTGCTCCTTCCCAATTTCTTTCATCAAGTTCTGAAACCATATCAATTCCTTGCACGCCTCTATGGCTGCCACATATTCAGCTTCTGTCGTCGATTGTGCAACAACTGGCTGTAACCTGGAGATCCAACTGACAGCCCCGCCGCCCAGGGTGAACAAGTACCCTGTCGTGCTTCTCCTACTGTCCAAGTCTCCTGCCATATCTGAGTCTACAAATCCCTGTAGCTAAAACGCAGACCCTCCATAGCATAGTGCCATGCTTTTCATGCCCTTCAAATACCTGAGTATCCACTTGACTGCTCTCCAATGCTCCAAACTTAGGCAGCTCATGAAGCAACTCACTACTCCTACTACTTGAGCAATGTCTGGTCGTGTACACACCATTGCGTACATCAAGCTTCCTACCACCGATGCATACGGGATTCTATACATGTCCTCTGCTTCCTTCCATGTCTTTGGACATTTTCCCTTTGAAAGCTTGAAATGGGCACCGATTGGTGTGCTAACTGGTTTACCACCCTCTATGCTAAACCTTTTGAGTACTCGGCGAATGTACTCTGCCTGAGATAGTCTGAGGATGTGCTTGGACCTATCTCTGGTGATCTGCATGCTAAGGATCTGCTTTCCAGCTCCTAGATCCTTCATTGCAAACTTTCTAGATAGCTCCGTATTCAATTTTGCAATCTCACGTATGCTAAAACCTGCAACTAGCATATCATCAACATATAATAGCAAGATAATATAAGACGACCCGAAGTCCTGGAAGTAGCAACAATGATCTTCACTACATCTCTTGTAACCAATCTGAAGCATGAAGCTATCGAACTTGAGATACCACTGTCTGGGTGCTTGTTTCAATCCATACAAGCTCTTCTTGAGCTTACATACTAAGTCACCCTTAACGTATCCCTTGGGCTGCTGCATGTAGATCTCTTCCTCGAGATCACCGTGAAGAAAGGCTATCTTCACATCAAGCTGCTCCAAGTGTAGATCTTCTGCAGCTACCATGCTCAGCACTGTTCGAATAGTGCTCATCTTCACTATAGGAGAAAATATTTCTATGAAGTCGACACCGGCTCTCTGCTGAAAACATTTGACAACCAATCTGGCCTTATATCTTTTCTTACTGTCATGCTCTTTCTTTAGCCAGTAAACCCACTAGTTTGACAGTGCTTTCTTACCTTTGGGTAGATCCACCAGATCCCATGTTTGATTCTGCTCCAATGACTTCATCTCGTCATCCATGGCAAACTCCCACTCCTTCTTAGCGTCAACCTGCAATGCTTCTTGATAGCATTCAGGTTCACCACTATCTGTGAGTAGCAAATAGCTAAGAGTCTCGTCATATCGCTGAGGAGGCTTTCTGTGTGTGGTACGAATGGATCTTCTTAGCTGTGGAGGGGGTGCCATAATTGTAGTTTCCGTCTCTTGCCCGGACTGAACCTCCTAATCAGAATTTATAGACTCCTCTTCAGGATCTACAAATTTGGCTCCTTAGGTTTTTCTTCTAAAACTGGGTTCTTCTGCATCTCGTTCTCGTTGAAGATCATATTTTTGCTTCTGATGATTTTTCTATTTTTTGGATCCCAAAATCTTATGGTGTGCGTGCAGAGGGCTAAGCATGAATTTCAAAAAAAATTATGCGGAAAGAACGGGTTAAACATTTTAACCCAAAACATGCTTGATATTTTAGATATTTTGACTCTGGTGCTAGTCGAAGACAATCTTTAACTGCACATCACATGTGGCGCGGGCTCAGTCCCAATACATAGGGTGACACCCACGCGTGCCTATCAAAGCACTCATCATATGAGCCCCCGGGTGGAGAGCCACGCTTCGTCACACGATCACGCGTGAGAGTTTTCAGGAATCGGATAGTCTCCACTAATCCTTTGTTTTGACACCAAATATCACAAAGCCCTCAGAATCCGAGAATTGTGTGATTCAAATAAATTTGCATAAATCACAACTTCTTGTGATTTGAAGATTGAGATCATATCTCAACCGTAAAAGAGATCAGATCTCTTACCTTTAGAAGGAGGTTCCTTCAAGAATGCTTCGCAGCCGCACAAGCGTCCGGCCTCGATGACTCATCCACGCGAAGCTCCGGAATGATCAGCTTTCCGGGAAGTGCTAGCTCGTAGGGAGGCAGCAGGTTGGCTGAAAGGGAGAAGAAGGAAGAAGATGGACCTTCATAGATCAAGAACTCCTTCTTCGGCTTTCACCTTCAGAGCTTCTCTCTCCTCTCACTCTCTTTCTCTAGTGCTCTTCATCTCAAGAAGAAGAAAAAGGGATGGCCTATTTATAGGCCAAGAAGAAGGTGAGGTGTCCCTATGAGGTGTCCGATGAGGTGTCCTGCCAGGACACATGTCACACATGCAAGGAAAAGAGGTGTCCTGCTCCGCCATGTGTCACGCATGCAAAAGGGTGAGGTGGCCTGGAGGGCGATGTCATGGATGACCTCATGAGGCAGATGAGGTCATGGATGACATTAGGAGGAGTGTGAGGTGTCTAGGCCCGCCACATGTCATACATGCAAGCAAAAGAGGTGTCCTGCTCCGCCATGTGTCACGCATGCAAAAGAATGAGGTGGCCGGGATGTGGGTCCCACCTAGGCAGGACGTGGGTCCCACATACAGTATGTGGGTCCCACATACAGTATGTGGGTCCCACAAAAGAAGAAAGTTCTAGTCATACTAGGATCATAATTGATTTCAATCCAATTTGACTCAAGCCAAATCTGATTTGGTTGGGGCAAATTAGATATTTTCACCAAACCAATTTTGGTGTCAATTACGGTTTTACCAATTTCAAATCATATTTGAATTTGGTCAAGCCCAATCTCTATTACTCAATCAAATTGAGTCTAATCAGTGATCCAATCACCAATTAACTTCTCCAAGCAATAATTGCTTAGGGCAATCAGTCAATCACATTGACTATTTTACCTTTAGACGATTCTCAATCGTCAATCAGCCATTTGATCAATCCAGAAACTTCTAAGCATGTGACCTCACAGGTTCGAACCTAAGCCGGTAGTACAAGAACACTTTCTGTACTAATCGAATTAACTATCTAGCAATGGAACCCGACGACCGGATAGGCCGAATAGATGCAAAGCAACATTCTAGAACCTATGGACTATGGTTACCGCATAATTTATTCTCTTGACCAGAAAATGCCCAGGATGGGTTCAAAGTCTGTCTACTCTGAAACGATCCATCCGGAAATATGTTTCAATTCAATAAGTCAAGTAATTGTGATTTGACTTTTTATAGCCAGGGTACTACTTAATTGAAAACACAAGGCATTCATCCTTATTTCTAAGGGAGGTCAATCCCATCTTGATCTGCAATTGACTACCACAAGTACTTGACAGGACCTAGAAACCTTCCGTCGCTGGATTAGAAATGTACGTAGTCTGGCACCAAAGTACAGTGAGTTGCTTGCAAGCTACCGGTTGCAATCTCAGGTCTAAAGGATACATATACCCATATCCACTCGGAACAACTCTTGACAAGAGAGAGCGTCAATTGGTCACGTTCAATGAACGTACAGTACCATTCACCTGTATACCGTACTAGTATCTCTATACTCTTTGGTTTGGAAGACAACCAACAAATATGATACACAATGACCTACGCCGATAATACTATCGTCCTATTAATAGTATATCATAAGGTCATGAACATTTAAGAACCTGTGTGACAAAATCATATTTTATTACACAAAGCAGTCCTAAGGATTTCATCACATCGGAGTTTGTGAAGATGTTCTGGTGATGAATAAATACCATATTTTTTATAATTGATTCAAATACATTTACAATCAGCAATTGATTGGATTTAGGACACAATTTCCAACAACTTCCACTTGATCTAAAGCCAATTAGTACAGTATCGTATGCCCATCTTCAAGTAATGATGGTCAAACTCCTTTACACTGAGGGCCCTAGTGAAGGGGTCGGCTAAGTTATCCTTCCCGTCAATCTTTTGAAGATCAACGTCACCTCGTTCTACTATCTCACGAACAAGGTGATACCGGCGCAGAATGTGCTTGGTGCGCTGGTGTGCCTTTAGTTCCTTAGCTTGAGCGATGGCACCAGTGCTATCCAAATAGACAAGGACTGGTCTACTAAGGGAGGGTGCAACTCAAAGTTCAGCAATGAACTTCCGCAGCCATACAGCTTCCTTTGCCGCATCCGGTGCTGCAATGTACTTCGTCTCGCACACAGAGTCCGCTATAGTAGTCTACTTGGAACTCTTCCAATAGACAGCCCCACCATATAGGGTAAAACAAATCCAGACACACTCTTGCTATCATTACGATCTGACTAGAAACTGGAATCAATATATCCCATAAGTTTCATGTCAGAATCTCCATAGACCAGCCACTTATCCTTGGTATTTCTCAAATACTTGAGGATAGATTTTACAACGGTCCAGTGGCTCTCTCCTGGGTCAGACTGGTACCTACTCACTACTCCTAGTGAGTGTGCCACGTCCGGTCGTGTACATATCATGGTGTACATGATGGACCCCACAGACGAAGCATAGGGAATCCGATGCGTATGGTCTCTCTCTAGCGGAGTTGTCGGACAATCTCTTTTAGAGAGGAAAATTCCAGATGCTTTCGGAAGATAACCCTTCTTGGAATTCGTCATGCTGAACCTTTTCAGCACGGTTTCAATGTACATGGATTGGGACAGACCGAGCAACCTCCTATATCTATCTCTATAGATCTTTATCCCAAGGATGTAGGATGCTTCTTCCAAATCCTTCATGGAGAATTGTGATGAAAGCCATATTTTTACTTCCTGTAGTGCAGCGATGTCATTCCCTATTAGGAGAATATCATCCACATACAGTACAAGAAATAAAACTACCGTACCATTAGCCTATTTGTATATGCAATGTTCCTCTTCGTTCTTAACGAAGCCATAAGTTTTGATAACCCTGTCAAAACAAATGTTCCAACTCCGAGATGCCTGCTTTAGTCCATATATGGACTTTTGCAGCCTACACATCTTAGACTCATTTGCAGAAATAAAATCTTCAGGCTGTATCATATACACCTGTTCCTCTAAATCTTTATTTAGAAAAGCGGTTTTAACATCCATCTGCCAGATCTCAAAGTTCAGATGGGCCGCAATCGCAAGCATGATCCGAATGGATTTCAGCATTGCCACAGGCAAAAAACGTTTCGTCATAGTCAATACCATAATGCTGACGAAATTCCTTGGCAACCAGACGGGCTTTATAGGTTTCCACCTTTTCGTTTGCGCCTCTTTTCCGTTTGAAAATTCACTTAAACCCAATAGGTTTAAATCCTTCGGATGGGTCAACCAATGTCCATGCATCATTGACCTTCATGGACTCCATTTCAGATTCCATGGCTCCAAGCCATTTATCAGAGTCAGACCTTTGCATAGCATCCATATAGGTGACGGGATCCTCATCGTTCTGATCGAGACCAATGGGATCATCGTTCCGGATCAAAAAACCGTAGTATCTATTCGGTCGATGCGGTACTCTACTGGATCGCCTAACGGGTGCAACCTCAATGGATTCTGAGTTTGATCCAATCAAATCAGACTCTAACAGTTCAGTTCTAGTTGTCTGATCCTCTACTTGTTGAACTTCATCAAGCTCAACCTTAGAGCTGTTCGTTCCTTTACCAAGAATTTTTTTCTCCAAGAAGACAGCTCTATTGCTGACGAACAACCTTTGTTCATTAGCCTGGTAGAAATAATACCCTTTGGTTTCTTTTGGGTAGCCGACAAAAAGACATTCTTCCGACCTAGCTTCCAGTTTGTCTGCTTTCAAACGACGGACATAGGCTAGAGACCCCAAACTTTAAGGTGAGAGAGTACAAGCTTTTGACCGGTCCATATCTCATATGGAGTTTTAGTCACAGATTTACTGGGAACTCTATTAAGAATATAACAAGCGGTCTCAAGTGCATAACCCCAAAATGATAAGGGCAAAACTGAAAATCCCATCATGGATCGGACCATGTCCAACAGAGTCTGATTCCTCCTTTCAGACATACCATTATGCTGCGGTGTTTCGGGAGGGGTCCACTGAGAGAGAATCCCATTCTCCTCCAGATATGTCAAGAAATCACTGGAGAAGTATTCACCACCTCGATCAGATCGAAGTATCTTAATACACTGTCCAGTTTGTTTCTCTACTTTATTACGGTATAATTTGAACATTTCAAATGATTCATACTTGTGTTTCATAAGAAACACATACCCATACCGAGATAGGTCGTCGGTAAATGTAATGAAATAGCTGTATCCACCTCTTGCACTAGTGCTCATAGGTCCACATATATCCGAATGTACAAGACCTAATACCACACCGGCTTGTATACCTTTTCTAGTAAAAGGCAACTTGGTCATCTTTCTAAGAAGACAAGACTCACAGGTAGGTAATGATTCACAATCATTAATATTTAAAATATCCAGTGCAACCTGTTGATCTCGTTCTTGTTAATATGACATAGCCTACAATGCCAAAGGTAGATATCAGAGACATCATCAGATCTTGGGCGTTTACTTGTAGTGTACATTACACTATCAGGTTGTGACAATACATAAATGCCATTATTTAATCGTCCATTGATTACTGTAACACCATTCATAATGATATCACAATAATCCTTCTTTATACAAATTTCATAATCGTTTAAGGCCAAATGACCAACGAAAATGACATTCATTAAGAAACTAGGACAATAGTGACATTCACCAAGGGCAATTATGTGAGAATTTGAAACAATTTGAATATCACCTAATGCTAGAACTGGAATAGTTCTTCCATCTCCAATATTTAGAAATTTTTCATTGTTACCGAAATTCTCAATGACTTGCAATCCTTTCAACGTATTACAGATATTAAAAGAACTCTCGGTATCCAATACCCAACTCATAATATCACATACAGAGAAATTATAAGGTGTTGTCATATAACCACCTTGACCAGCAACTCTTTGCTGACTTCTCTCATTAGCACTCGAGTTAGCCTGATTCTTAATCAAAGGTCTAGTCGGCTCATCACTATCCGATAGTGATAGGGGGAACTTATAAGAGGACATTTCTACATAAAGGACAAAACCAAGGCCTTATTAGTAAATGAATCAATTAATCTAAAGACATGGATTTTAGTCTAAAGATCCTTCCACTATTTTATATGAATCAGGAGCCTCTACCTCTAATCCGAAGAATTACTCTTAATTCTTTAGTGGGCACTAGAATCCAATAGGCTACACCTGAGCCCGGCTTTGGTCGGTATCAACCCAAATACACCTAAAGGTAGGTTCAAAACAAATTGTTTCAACTAAACAACTTCTAGTGATCATTTTGCCCCAGAAATCACTTCAGCAAGCGTATATCAACACTACTAAAAGTTCCGGTTAGGTCCAACCATTAACATATAGCAATCAATGCAAACTATCTAATAGATGGTCAAGCCCGACTTTGGCCGGTATCCAACCGGACCACCCATTCCAATAGTTGCAACTGACTCATCATTATTGTATGACAATTTCAATAGCCGATACGCACCAATGCGCACACGCGCCTCTAATGTATATAGACTCATTAGACTCATTATCACACAACTAATTGGAGGCTATGACGTGGTCATCTCCATTAACCATAACATTTTATAGACCTAATAATTTAGAGGATTTTTATAATAAAAAGCTGACTCAATCCAAATTCTCCCACGGACTTCATAAGTCAGGTATTATAGGAAATAGATTCAAGTCAGTGCACCTAAATCAGTCCAACTGATTTTCTTACAAGCATGGGTTAATTAGAGTCAATCAGAGATCTGATCAAAACAGATTCACCAAGATGGCCAGGTAAGTGAGATCAGCAGAAGGGTATGCCATTAACTTGACTGGATCGAAACCCAGCAAGTAGCTCTGAATTAAAAACCTACTGATAGCAGTTGCCTTAGGCACCAACTGGTTCATCAATTTCAATTCGATCAATATCAAAACTTAGTGCTCAACCGCGGAGCCCAAATCAACATCCATTTGATCTTATCAAGAGACATGGACTTGATCAACTACAACTATTGCAAAGATCAAGAGTTACCTTGACCCAATCTAAGAAACAACTTTAATTAGATTAGATCAACTACTCTACCAAGTTTGATTTCAACCATTGAGTCCAAATCAATTGGATTTGATTTAGCTAACCCACTACCCCATGAATTATGCAATGTCTTAGACGTTCAAATCACATTTAAAATCTAGGATCTATATCATTACTCAATTCATAATTAAGTATATTGCATTATTCATGTCTTATCTTTGTTTTGCATGCTCCATAACTTTAAATCCTTAAAACGCTTTTAAGATTCAAGTTAATCATGCAAACAAACATATTCATTCATCATATGAATAACATAATGAAATAATATAATCAGTTTACATTATATGTAAAAGATCACATCTTGCATAGATATTTGATATCATAAAGAACCTGGATGGGCTCTGACACCACTGATGGTATGCGTGCAGAGGGCTAAGCATGAATTTCAAAAAATTTTATGCGGAAAGAATGGGTTAAACATTTTAACCCAAAACATGCTTGATATTTTAGATATTTTGACTTTGGTACTAGTCGAAGACAGTCTTCAACTGCACGTCACATGTGGCACAGGCTCAGTCCCAATACATAGGGTGACACCCGCGCGTGCCTATCAAAGCACTCATCATATGAGCCCCGGGTGGAGAGCCACGCTTCGCCACACGATCACGCGTGAGAGTTTTCAGAAATCGGATAGTCTCCACTAATCCTTTGCTTTGACACCAAATATCACAAAGCCCTCAGATTCCGAAGATTGTGTGATTCAAATAAATATGCATAAATCACAATTTCTTGTGATTTGAAGATTGAGATCATATCTCAACCGTAAAAGAGATCATATCTCTTACCTCTAGAAGGGGGTTCCTTCAAGAATGCTTCGCAGCCGCACAAGTGTCCGGCCTCGATAACTCGTCCACGCGAAGCTCCGGAATGATCAGCTTTCCGGAGAGTGCTAGCTCGCAGGGAGGCAGAAGGTTGGCTGAAAGAGAGAAGAAGGAAGAAGATGGACCTTCATAGCTCAAGAACTCCTTCTTGGGCTTTCACCTTCAGAGCTTCTCTCTCCTCTCACTCTCTTTCTCTAGTGCTCTTCATCTCAAGAAGAAGGAAGAGGGGTGGCCTATTTATAGGCCAAGAAGAAGGTGAGGTGTCCCTATGAGGTGTCTGATGAGGTGTCCTGCCAGGACACATGTCACACATGCAAGAAAAAGAGGTGTCCTGCTCCGCCATGTCTCACGCGTGCAAAGGGGTGAGGTGGCCTGGAGGGCGATGTCATGGATGACCTCATGAGGCAGATGAGGTCATGGATGACATCAGGAGGAGTGTGAGGTGTCCAGGCCTACTACATGTCACACATGCAAGCAAAAGAGGTGTCCTGCTCCGCCGCGTGTCACGCATGTAAAGGGATGAGGTGGCCGGGATGTGGGTCCAACATACAGTATGTGGGTCCCACCTAGGCAGGACGTGGGTCCCACATACAGTATGTGGGTCCCACAAAGCGAAGGAAGTCCTACTCATACTAGGATCATAATTAATTTCAATCCAATTTGACTCAAGCCAAATCTGATTTGGTTGGGGCAAATTAGACATTTTCACCAAACCAATTTTGGTATCAATTACGGTTTTATCAATTTCAAATCATATTTGAATTTGGTCAAGCCCAATCTCTATTACTCAATCAAATTGAGTCTAATCAGTGATCCAATCACCAATTAACTTCTCCAAGCAACAATTGCTTAGGACAATCAGTCAATCACATTGACTATTTTACCTCTAGACGATTCTCAATCGTCAATCAGCCATTTGATCAATCTAAAAACTTCTAAGCGTGTGACCTCACAGGTTCGAACCCAAGCCGGTAGTACAAGAGTACTTCCTGCACTAATCGAATTAATCATCTAGCAATGGGACCCGACGACTGGATAGGCCGAATAGATGCAAAGCAACATTCTAGAACCTATGGACTATGATTATCGCATAATTCATCCTCTTGACCAGAAAATGCTGAGGATGGGTTCAGAGTCTGTCTACTCTGAAACGATTCATCTGAAAATATGTTTCAATTCAATAAGTCAAGTGATAGTGATTTGACTTTTTCTGGCCAAGGTACTACTTAATTGAAAACACAAGGCATTCACCCTTATTTCTAAGGGAGGTCAATCCCATCTTGATCTGCAACTGACTACCACAAGTACTTGACAGTACCCAAAAATCTTCCATCGCTGGATTAGAAATGCAGGTAGTCCGGCACCAAAGTACAATGAGTTGCTTGCAAGCCACCGATTGCAATCTCCGGTCTAAAGGATACATATACCCATATCCACTCGGAACAACTCTTGACAAGAGAGAGTCCGTCAATTGGTCACGTTCAGTGAACGTACACTACCATTCACCTGTATACCATACTAGTATCTCTATACTCTTTGGTTTGGAAGACAACCAACAAATATAATACGTAATAACCTACGCCGATAATACTATCGTCCTATTAATAGTATATCATACGGTCATGAACATTTAAGGACCTGTATGACAAAATCATATTTCATTACACAAAGCAGTCCTAAGGACTTCATCACATCGGAGTTTGTGAAGATGTTCTGGTGATGAATAAATACCATATTTTGTATAATTAATTCAAATACATTTACAATCAGCAATTGATTGGATTTAGGACACAATTCCCAACAAAATCTGTATCCAAACTGATGACCACCATATCCAACGAAGATGCATCTTTTTGATTTAGCGTCTAGTTTACCTCTTTCGGTGGAATCCACATGGATGTATGCGGTACAGCCAAAAATTCGTAGGTGCGCCAAGTCAATCTTCTTCCCTATCCATGCTTCTTCAGGAATCCTAAGTTGTAGCTTCTTAGATGGCCCTCTATTGATCAAATAGGCAGCAATACTAACTATCTCTGCCCAGAATTGCTGTGGCAATCCAGCATGTATCCTCATGCTGCTGGCACGCTCGTTGATTGTCCTGTTCATCCTTTCAGCTACTCTATTTTGCTGTGGTGTTCCTGGAATAGTTTTTTGCATAATTATTCCAGCCTCTGCACAGTAATTTTCAAATTCTTTACTGCAGTATTCACCACCATTGTCGGATCTTAGGCATTTCAACCTCTTCCCTATCTCGAGTTCAACCGCTACTCCCCATCTCTTGAATACACCAAACACCTTTGATTTGTGCCTCAAGAAGAATACCCATAACTTTCTGGTAGCATCATCAATAAAGGTCAGAAAATATTGAACTCCACCAATTGAAGATAAATGAGCGGGTCCCCACACGTCAGTGTGCACGAGATCAAGCTTTTCCAGCTTTCGAGGTTGACCGTCTTTGCTGAAAGACACCTTTTTCTGCTTCCCAAGAATGCAGTCCTTGCAGAAATCTAACTCGATCGCCTTAAGACCTTGCAGCTTGCCCATCTGATGCATAGCCATCATGCCTTGATGGCTCATGTGTCTAAGTCGGTGGTGTCACACCTTGGCATCCACAATTGCAGCTGCAACAGCAATGGAGTTTTGCGTACCGTTGGTGATATAGAGAGTCCCAGCCCTTTTGCCCCTAGCCACCGTCAGCGAGCCTCTCGAGATCTTCCACTGGTCATCCGTGAAAGTTGTTCTGTACCCATCGCTCGCTAACTGTCCAACAGAAATCAGATTCCTTTGTAGCTGAGGTACGTGCCTCATGTCCTTCAGCTCTAGTGAAGTACCACCATTGATCTTCACTTCCGCGCTTCCCTTTCCTTCAATATTGCTGCTGAGTTACGCCCCGTTCGATGCGACGTTCGATGCGACGTTCGCAGCGAAATTCGAACGGGACGTCGTTCATCGCATGAACGCGCCTCGGATCGTAGAATTCAAAAATTTTTCTGGATCCAAATCCAGAAGATCTTTAAATTCATTAGGGAGGAAAGATTAGGATCTGAGGAAGGTTGATTAAGATTCATAAAACTGAAACTAAAATCGGAAGAAATTAATTTGAAGATCTCATCTTCAAAAATTCTGCAGGTGAAAAACACCGTAGCCTGATGATCTATCTAGGTTCCTGTTTGAGCTACACAATTGTCTAGCCTCTACAGGTATCCACACGAGGATCTAAT
This sequence comes from Phoenix dactylifera, assembly GCF_009389715.1. Taxonomy (NCBI): domain Eukaryota; kingdom Viridiplantae; phylum Streptophyta; class Magnoliopsida; order Arecales; family Arecaceae; genus Phoenix; species Phoenix dactylifera. The sequence continues at coordinate 6,652,461 of NC_052400.1, forward strand.
CATCTGAGATAGGGTCTTACCGGAGTGCTAGCTCCTTGCAAAGACCTCTCATGTCTATCATATAGATTAGAAGATAAAAATCTGCAACATACCTCCTTAAAGAAGAACCGTTTTTTCTTCAACCTTGCTCGCGATGGAGGAAGAGGAAGGAGGAACCTTACACGTAGATCTTCCTTGCCTTGCTACCATGGAAGAAGAGGAGGATGAAGACCCCTTGCTGCCGTGGAGAAGGAGGAAGAAAGAAGAGGAGGCGTGGAAGGGAAGAGGAGAGAATTCATTCATAACTTCTCCCTTGTTACCCTTTTATAGATTGGGTTTAGGGCTCCTCCTAATCTTATTAGGAGTATGGGACTATAACCCACCCTTGGATTAATGCCAAGTGTCCAATGCTTGTGCTCATAGATGCATGACATGTGTCTATTTAATCAATTGATTAATTTTCTAATCACATTAGGATTCCTAATCTCATTAGGAGAATTAATTGATTTGGGAGCATGCATCCTACGACGCCATGTGGACTTCAAAGTCCGCATAGTGTGAACATGACTTAAGTCATATTCATCCTACAACGACATGTGGTCTTTAAAATCTGCACAAATCTTGGTTTAATCAAATTGACCCAATCATGAACCCAAATCAATTTGGGTCAAACCCAATTTGATTTGGCTCATTAATTGCAATCCAATTGCAATCAATTCCACTTAATTCTTCTTCCATTAACTCACTAACACTTAGTGGGTTAATTCAATCACCAATCATATTGATGATTGATTTCTATTATGATTCCAAATCACAATTATGATAGTCTAACTAATTAAATCCTTTATGTGTGTGACTCCGTAGGTTCTATTCTGACTGGTAGTGAGAAATATTGAGATCTCCATCTCAATATCACTGAAACTCCTTTCAATGGACTGAAACGATTTCAGTTCTACTCTTAGGGTTCATTGATCACCAAGTGAATGCCTTCGAGTCTCACAATCCACTAGTGACGCCTAGCAGTATATGGTGGCAACCAGCAGAATGGAATATCTGAACCTCTTGGTGCAGTTAGCGTATGATACAGTCCCTCTATCATGGATCCCGACGTGACGGAGGTTATGGATATCTCGTTAAATCCCATCGTCTGTCATATGTCAAATTTATACGAGTTCCAGTTCGAGATATGGATATCTTTTTCCAAAATACCTGGCCAGAAATTTATCGAACTCAGCCTCATAAATCACATAGGATCACTCCTAATCTATCAAGGTCGATAGATCCCATCTAAATATAATCCTATTCCAAAATGAACCTACTGCAGCCAATTCGCACTACAAGAACCCGAATGACTAGGGCCCAAGTTCACATGCTCGTCAAACTACAGCAACCTCACAGTGAATAGCTGAGGCATCGCAGGTCAAAGGACTAGTCATACAACTGCAGCATAAGTAGTCACTGACGAGTGGATAGACATCCATGTGACTACTATCTTTGGTCACGCTCAGTATCTTGTTCTCTAACAAGTACTTGCATAATCACTCCAGTGTCTCTACACCGTGGACTCGAGACTCGTCCATCTGACTAAGTGATCTGTGCACTAATCTTAGCGGATCGATCACCGTCCCTCGTGATGGATCCATTGATCAGGAGCATTTAGAAATTAATTCCTAATGACACATATCTCAAATTCTCAACTCCTTGAAATTATGTGTCATCATCTATTAATTTCTTGGATGATTCATGGACACATACAAACATGAATGAAAAATAAATTGCTCAATATTATTTATTAATAAGTGTCAAATTACAAATTTATGCCCCAGATTACAAATATGCGTCAGCCACGTTGGCTTCTAGGGCATACTTCTAACAATTGCAAGGCTCTCCATCTCCTAGGTAGACTGTGCCAAAGTCACCAATCTGATATCCTTTAAAAAATTTTCTTTAGGATGTAGCATGGAAAGACGCGCCTGAGTCTATTACCCAAGACTCATCACCGGTAGATAAAGATAGGACTAGGGCATCAGAATCACTGCCTTCAGCAAGATTGGCCGAATCTCCGCTGATTCCTTTAGTGTGTTCGCCTTGCTTTCCTTTAGGAGCTTTGTAGTCCCTCCTAAAGTGCCCTTTCTTTCCGCAGTTCCAGCACGCTGCCTCCTTATTCTGAGATGGTCTAGATCTGCCTTTCCTCGACTTCGAGCTGCTTCGATGTCGACCATCCTTCTTTTGCAATCTACCGTGCTCATATGTGTTCAATGCACTCCCTGAAGACTTTGCAGCACCTGTGGACTTTCTTCTTGCTTCTTCACTTAGAAGCACTCCGATTACATCATCGAACTTCAGCTTACCCGTCGACGATGAGTTGCTCACTGCCATCACCAAACCTTCCCAGCTATCCGGTAATCCAGACAGAATCAGCAACGCCCGAATCTTATCGTCAAAACTGATTTTTACTGATTCCAACTGAGCCGTGAGTTCATTGAAGTCGTTGAAATACTCTGCCACGCTACCACCATTCTTCATGCGTAGATTGAACAGCCTCTTCATGAGAAAGATTTTGTTTGATGCCGATGGTTTCTCATACATCTTCAACAATGTTGCCATCAAATCCATCGTTGACTTTTCGTTCTTTATGTTGAACGCAACCTGTAGAGAGAGAGTTAACCTGATTGTCCCAAGCGCCTTCCGATCGAGGACTTCCCAATCCGCGTTGGACATCCTTTCTGGTTTCTGTGCCTTTCCTCCGAGAGGTAAATAGAGATCCTTCTGGTAAAGGTAATCCTCTATTTGCATCTTCCAGAATCCGAAGTTCGCACCATTGAACTTCTCGATCTGCATCTTGCCTTCGCTCGCCATGTGTAACGAACCTTGCGCTCTGATACCAATTGTTGGGAGAAAGATGGGATATATGCCCAAAATCAAGGAGAGCCCGTAATCCCCAGCAAGTTCGATGACCTATTAGGGAGAACAATCCTAACATGGAACCGCAGGATCTTACACCTTGCACGAGACAAAAAACAATACGAAACAAATCGCTATGTAAGACATTTAACATGACACACCAGAATTTTTCGAGGTTCGGCAAAACTTGCCTACTGCCTCAAGACCGCTCGATTCTATTGCAGTAGAACAATTGCAATGGAGAACACAATCTGGAGTCAATCACAAACTGATTGCTCGAACAAAGAAGAAACAACCTTCTTTCTTTTACAAGAGAAAAAACTCTTCCCCTCAATCTCTTACGTTCTTAGGTCTTTCTCTCTATCTCGTTGTAACCCTAGCCATCACAACGTTGTGTTTTCCCCAGAGTCTTTGGCCACGAATTTATATGCTTAAGATTCCCCCAAAAAAAACACTCTTTACGCCCGTTTCAGCAATTCCATCCGAGCTGGAGTAGACTTCGGCAAAGCACGAGTCAACTCCCGCACAGTGCGAGTCGACTCCAGATTGCGCAAATCAACTCTCTCAGGCGAGATAGAAACATCCGAAATCTGGACAAAGCTTGAGTCATCTCCGGCAAAGCGTGAGTCGACTCTGGCATAGTGCGAGTCGACTCCAGATTGTGCAAGTCGACTCTCTCAGGCGAGACAGAAACATCCAAAATCTGGACAAAATGCAAGTCGACTCCGGCACAGCGCGAGTTGACTCCGGCACAGCGTGAGTCGACTCCGGCACGGTGCGAAGCGACTTCTGGACTGCTGGGGTCGACTCCACTGCTGCTGGGGTCTACATCCAAGATTTCGATCCAAAATACATTCATGTGTAATCTGAAACATCTTGGGTCTCCACATACTCCAACATGTAAGACCCTGGGACAGGGCCCGATCCATTTGACCGGCCCGACCCCAATGTTTCCGACCTCACGTGCGCTGCACGTGAGGGCGCGCGAAGGAGAGGAAGGCATCCCAAAGAAGCCGGGATGCCCTATTTTAGGGCGTCTTCCTCCTCTTCTTGCGACCATCCGAAGAGGAGCCACCAAACTCCCGAGTCCACCAAACTCCTCTTCTTCCTCGTGCTCCACTCGAGAGAGAGAGAGAGAGGGAGAGAGAGCCGTTGAAACCCGCTCCTCTTCGGTTCAGGAGGTCCTCTTCCTCCATTGCTGCCAGAGAGAAAGAGCCGCCGGATCCCCACTGGGAGCGAGGTAAGTATTTCTCGCCTTTATCTCTTCCTCTTTTGATAATTAACCATGATTTATCAAGGTTTTGAGCCGACCAAACACCGAAAATTGATCCAAAAGGAGGTGCTCTGTTCGGCCCGAGAGCACTTGCCACCGACTGTGTTCGCCGCCACCACCGCCACCAATCGCTAGGGGTGGTCGGATTTGCTTCGCCACCTCCTACCGCCATCGGGGCTAGCCACCATAGCCGCCGCTGTGTTCGGCCGAAAAGGAAGGAAGGGGGGTCACAAATCTCTTGCTTTGGAGAAGAAGAGAGGGGTTTATCTCTTCTTCTGTCTCCTCCCTCTCTTTCTCTTTCTCTCTCATGTCGAATCTCCTCTCACTGTTCATGGTGATGATAGACTGACCCCGGTGAAGGGTCTTGATCTCGGGATGTCGGGTACTTCTACGTGGTCGGCCCTCGGAGGATGTTAAGATTTAAGTTTTATATATATATTGTAATGAATTTTAAAAGAAAAATATAATTTTTGGATATTAAGTTCTGCGAAAAATTTGTGAGATTAATTGAATTTATTGTGGATCGCGTTTGATGTCAGTAATGAACTACCTTTTCTAAATTCTTCATTTATATAATATTATTTTTGCTTCGAATAAATTGTTAATAAAATAGATACATGAATTGGAATAATATTTTTTGGACTATTGTTATACTTACTGTTCTTACATCGTATATGCATATTTAGATCGGATTATGATATATCTATTATATTACAAAAAGAATTTTGATGTGCATCAGATTCGGAACTCTCAGTCTGACTATATTCTGGACCCTGCCAATTGGGAGTTATGCATTGGCAATTCTGGCCCCACCCCAGGATATAAGTGTCGTATTTTGGCCTACCCCGCAGGGTATAAGTGTGGTATTCCGGTCCACTCCGTATAGTATAAGTGTGGTTCTGTTTCTGGCCTAGCCACAAGATATAAGTGTGGTCGAAGTTAAAGGCTGTTGAGTTGAATGCGATTTATTTCGAATCGGATTTATAATTATGTATATGGATATTTGATAGATACAGATTTCAATGGATTTGAGTTTGAAAAGGAATTAATTATATCATTATGCTGATTCATCGTAATTTATATTTATATTTTATGTTATTATATGAATTGTCTAGTTAAGGTATTTATTACTTACTGGGCTGTCTAGCTCATTATATGATTTCTTACTATTTTTTTTACAGATCCGAAGAATTAGCTCGATCCGGGGTTTTACAATATGGAAGAGCGACTAGAAGAACTGAGGTACAAGTTATCTTAGATTATGATTTATTTAAATTAATGTTTTATCTTAGACTATTGCTAGACTTGTGAGACATTGTAAGTTGTGTTAGTTAAAGAAATAAAGTTTACATAATATTAGTTAAAATATTTTTATTGCTTGATTTGATATTGTGATGAGATGCCTTGCATGCTTGTGGGGAGAGTTCCCTATGGGTATGCAGCAGTTGCGCGACCTCCGGCTCGTGATCTCAGATCGGGGGCGTGACACAAGCAATCAACTTCCAACAGAATCTTGGGATCTCCTTTATACAATTGCTCCATATATTCAGTTCTGTGTTACAATAGAATTCGAGCCTTCATATTATTTTACATGGTATCAAAGCCTTGACCCGATCATCCTTTCATTAAATTTTTCTTAGTCCATTTGTTTGCTCCCTTTGAAATATATGGCCTCCAATACTAGCAATTCTCCTTCCACCACCATTAATGAATCTTTCTTTGCTGATACTTATCAGTCCCTACTACCTCCACTCATTTGATAGCATTGGCAATGTCATGGTTTCAAACCTATTGAATGGTAACAATTGTCCAACCTGGTGCAGGATAATGTTAATGGCTCTCATCGCGAAGAACAAGGTCAGCTTTGTCGATGGCTGAATTCCACAATCAGATGAATCTTCTCCTTTGCACAAGAGGGGACTGTTATGGGTGTCCCAAATGCCAATGCCAATGATCAAATTCACGAGTAGATTTTACAGTAAATGCAAAAGTACTAGGTTGTTGCGAAAGATAGAGCCCTCCTTATTGCTTACCCACTCCAATCATTTTCCTCGCGTGAAGGTCATGGATAACAAAATACCCAAGGTAGAAAAAATCACACAATAGTTTCAAGCAGCAGTAAAAGAGCTAACATAACGTAAATTCTATTTGAAAGAAGGCACACATAACATAATTTGAAGAGGTAAAGACATATGTGTGTGTGTGTGTATATGTGTGTGTGTGTGTATGTATATATATGTGGGTATATATATGTGTATATATATATATGTGTGTATATATATGTGTATATATATGTGTGTATATATATGTATATATATATGGGTCTGATTGAATCAGGCCGAGTCGGTTTGAATACACACATATGGGTTGGTTGGATTGGATCGGATTGGTTTGAATCAATTTTTTGAAAATTCAAACTGAAATAGAACTGAAATTTTTCGGTTCAAAGCTTTCTCAAATCAAAACCAAACCAAATTTTTTTAAAAAAAATGATAGACACCAATTTTTTGCATCCTCCTAAATGTCATAGACATTAGCTGCATGTTGTGCCAACCGATACTGGAATCCATGATCTTCATAAACTGATATTTCTTTTTCTCTAAAAAAAACTTCGTTTCTCTTTATATTTTGATTCTCATTCATTAGATTTTTTTCTCACGTATGACATATCCTTTGAAAGCTTGGACTTATAACACAAGGGCTCTCATAGTGTCTATAAGATCACAAAGATGCCCTCTGTTTCTTTGAAAAGGCTTTTCTCAGTAGATCTCCATTCATAGATCATATGCACCAATGTTAGCATCAGCTGTTCGCAATTTAAAACTCCACCCAAATTTGTTGAGATAATAAACTTTAAAACACTGCAGAATGGACTCAAGCCCTGTGACATTGGTAATAATTCCCAACAATTTTACCACCCTAACTTTTTGACGCTTGATTCACTCTTAAATAATGGGTGTGATAAATGATAGAGCAATAAAACAAAGGATTGAATTGCAGCATGCATATTCCCATTATACGTGATCATGGCTTTCCTCATGACTACCTTCCACGGTTTCGCAAGGGGCAGACCGTGTGGCACCAAATCGAATTCGAAACCTAAACTTTGTTTCAATTCATAGTCCCGATCCAATGAGAACATTTTCATGACTTGACGATATCAAGCCTAGTTCAGAACGAACCTGAAGCCAAACCGAATCGACTGGTTCGTGCCTTCGTGGTCAAGCCAAGCCCCCACGTCGAGCTGGTCTTGGCCTAGATCCAGCCTGGCTGGTTCATCCGAGTCAGAAGAACTAAAAGGTTTCCAAATCTATGGCGAATTGTCTGGAATAAATGACACGCATCAGCCCAAAATCAATGGCCGGTTGCCAACACACTCTAGTGGTTAACCAAATCTTGGACACGTTCAAAGCACAAGAGACAATGCTTTACACTTTGAGCACAGCAAACACTTTGATAAATCAATCAGCACTTTAGTTAAAAGTCCTAAAGTTTCACATTACATATAGAAAAGAAATTGGAACACAAACATCATATTCGCACTTTTTCTTTTACCCCAAAAGAAAAGAAGGAAAAGAGAAGCCAAGATCTATAACGCTTGTCACCCATTAATCTATCTTCCTCGGTGCAACTCCTTCTCTCCCTGCCATTTTCCCAAAAAGATCCATTAATAACCTTTATCATTATTGCTATTTTTAATCATTATTGTTTATTGATATCATTTTCATCATCATCCTTGTCGTCCTCATCACCATTATTATTGTTATTGTCAGTATTACTGTTTGTCTTTAGGGAAGAGTAGAGCAACTTGCCTTCTTAGTGGAGTGGACCCCATTTGCACCTATTTTGGCCCCATACTTCCTGAGTTGCTCTCTAACAAACCTTTCATACATGAATGAGGCACCCCTGAACTGTGGTAGTACCAGCCATGCTATAAAGACCACCTTTATTTGATACCACATAGGAATCCTTCAGAACACAAAGAAAGACAAAAGAAAAGATGCTCAAATATGTAATAAGGTCTCAAGCTAGAACCAAACGAAATCATCATTCTTCAAATGAGTATGGGGGCAAAAAAAACAGTCCGGAAAATCCTTACCAATATAACATGGGCTCAGCCGCCATCTCCATGAGAGTTAGGAAGGAGTACAATATCCAATAGGCCAACCATTGCTCGTCATCGAGCTTCGATGGGCTCTCGATTGCTCGAACCGATGCATACCTAATCCAATCAGACAATATCAAACAATAGTCGAAGGAGAAGAGGAAGACATCTATAAAAGAAAATAAATATAGATTTAGTAATTACAAGGGATACAAGAGCATGATGGTTGGCCTGCATGGGAACAAAAATAGAAGTCGTTGTCAAATAGATTTCAGTAAAAAAAACATCTTTTATGTATAAAACTACAAAAGAAGCATACAAAGGATTGAAAGGAAGAGAGAGAGAGAGAGAGAGAGAGAGAGAGAGGAGTTGATTTGAGAGCATACCCTGCAAGAGAGTGGAGATGGGAGAGAAAAGTCCAAAACTTGCTCATAGTTTGCAATCGTTTTGTAAAATTCTGCTGCAAATTAACCAAGAGAACTGTATACAGATCCAAAGGAGAACAGAAGTGGCTTAAAGAGGCAATGCAATGGACCAAAGAGAGTTAATGGAGAGGAATAGGGAAGGAAGGTGAGGCATATATATAGGGAGGCAAAGAGGAGAAGGAAAGGTGGCAACATCTGAGATAGCATCGGATTCCTCCCTTGGACGTGGCGGCCTAGGTTAAGCACCGACCAGATCACCAAATGTAAGAGCACCACGCCACCTTAAGCTAATTAAGATCTAAGGCAGGCCTTTATGTTGGAAAAATTTAGTTGCACACGCAGCCGAGCGCTTTAGAATTTCGCGAAACATCCATTGGGGCGTGAAATCACCACGGCCGCGTCTGCAGAAAGCGCGGACGCGTCCGCAAAAAGACCAAAAAACTTCTCTAAACATCCCTATAAATACTTCTTGATTTCATCTCTTGTAGGACACGAAAAATTAGAGAAAAATATCAAAAAAATTCTAAAAAATTTTTTTTTCTCTTAGCCACTTCTGATTTTTATTTTTGCAATTCTATTTAGTGTATTTTATTCTTTTTATTTCGTTCTTCGCTGGATCTGCAAGTCCGATCAGATTCGATTTGGCTTCTTTCGAGACGTACCGAATAAGAAGTTTAGGGTTGTCGTATCTCTGAAGAAGATTGCCGAGAGACCTGTACGTAGGGGCAAATACTTCTTTGGAACAGCGTCTATGCGCTTCGACCTGCCTTTAATCAGACTATTTCCTCTTACTTTTGTTTTAAATTTAATATTAGTAGATACATAGGATTTGCAATTTTATGATTTGAATTTATTAAATAAATAGATTTATTTTGTGCTAGAACAAATTTTTTTTGTGATAAAATAAATATATTTTGATCCCGAATAAAATATATATATTATTCCGTTTAAGATTTTCTATTAATTACAATTATTAGATTTATTTGTTTATTTAGTTGATATATTACTAACAATCCAAAGAAGTATTTGGTTTATTTTTTTGTTAGTAATATATAATTCAGTAAATCATTCTAAAAAGGTAATAATTTGTTTAACCTCCAAAAGGTTTATCATATCTCAATTTGGACTCCTCGGGGAGTAATTTTCAGATCTCATTCAAACGAAAAATTCAGAAGTTGGTTAATATATAATAATTAATTCATTGAATTAACTTATTAGATCTCAATCAATTATTCTAATAAGGTAATAAATTTTATAATTCATTGAAATTGACATTTTAGATTTCAATTACAATAATTGATTCACTACCACAAAATTAGTAATCAATTATTCTAATAAGGTAATAAATCTTATAATTCATTAAATTGACATTTTAGATCTCAATTACAATAATTGATTTGCTAGCATAAAAATAGCAATCAATCATTCTAATAAGGTAATAAGCCTTATAATTCATTGAATTGACATTTTAGATCTCAATTACAATAATTAATTTGCTGGCATAAAATTAGCAATCTATTATTCTAATTAGATAATAAATCTTATAATTCATTGAATTGATATTTTAGATCTCAATTACAATATTGATTTGCTGGCACAAAATTAGTAATCAATTATTCTAATAAGGTAATAAATCTTATAATTCATTGAATTGATATTTTAGATCTCAATTACAATAATTAATTTGCTGGCACAAAATTAGTAATCAATTATTCTAATAAGGCAATAAATCAATTCTAATATATAATTCATTGAACTTTTATATTAAATTTCAATTATAATAATTGTCTAAATAGCACTAAATTAATAATTAATTATTACTAATTAGGAAAATTTGAACAGAAAATTCAAAAATTGGTTAATCCATAATAACAAATTTAAGTTTACACTTAGGCTTTTGTAAAAATTGAATTTGTATAATTTCTAGTGATTATATCCACTAACTAATAGTGTCAAATAAAAGCTTGTCAAAAAAGCATTCGTGCCTACGAAAGGCTGGTACTTAAGTGAGCCCAGTGCTCCACCACCGATCTGGAGCTGATCTGGCTATTATTTTTTGCATATATCAACTAGACATTCAAAATTTAATACAAATTTTAGTGCAATCTTTTGACATAAACTTTTTTTTGCCTTCAATCAGGTTTCTATCCCTTCTCTATAATCTTGAACTTATGGCCTCTAACACTAGTGATCACCTTAGTGCTAAACCTGAAAAATTTGATGACCATAACTTTAGAAGGTGGCAGAACCAAATGTAGTTCTGGTTCACCATATTAGGGTTGATCTCAGCCATAGGTGAGAGCACTACTGAAGTTGATAACGAGTCCAACCCAACTACTTCATGCCCTGCTACTCGCCAAAATCCAAACCCAAATCGGAGTTCATCCTCCTCTCAAGTTGAACCTTCTGCCTCCACCAACACACCCTCTAGAATACCTGATGAGATAGACTATCATTGCATCCATAGAATCCTAGGTGCCCTTTCTAAAAGGCTGCATGACATTTATTACACAGCCAAGAGTGCAAAAAAACTCTAGGACACCCTAGATAGCAAATATGGTCTTGATGATGCTAGGATAAAGAGGTTCAAGGCCTCCGACTTCAATAACTTTAGGATGGTGGACTCAAAGCCTATAAATGACCAAATCCATGATTTTAAAATTCTGATCCACCAGCTTAGGGCTAATGGGACTAATTTGGATGAATCATTCCCGGTAGCCTGTCAGATAGATAAACTACCTAATTTTTGGTCGGATTTTGCTAAAACTCTGAACCATACCCAAGTTTTGAACTCCAATAGAATTGAAGAGCAGCATAGGCTCAGAAGTAAAACCTCTACTGGATACAAGAATGATGCTTATAATGTATAGGTCCCACCTAGGAAAAATCAGAACCGACCCTTCAAAAATAAGCATTACAAAAAGAAACCCTACCACCCTAGAAACCCTAACCACCATAATGGAAAACCTATCTAATCCAAGGGGCAGAAGAAGAAGAAAGAGGAAGGTGGTGTTCGTTTCTATTATGTGTGTGGTCGGACCAACTATTTGTCTCCCCAGTACTTCTATAAGAAGACTACACCTTTTCAATCCAAGAAGAAGGATCCACACATAATCAGTGCTCAAGTCAACAAGGTGATTTCCGGCACTGACTCCTCTAAGACAGCTTTTAGGTCTGTTTCTTTCACTCCTGAAGTTAACATGACTTTATAAGCACTTGATCGGTTGATTGATATCAAAGCTGGTATTCATATTTATTCGGATCACTCTTGGTTTTTTTCTTACCAGGTCTCAAGTGGAGGAGCTATGATCATGGCAAACAGCTCAGAGGCACGTGTGCTAGGAGTGGGACGTGTATACTTAAAGCTTATCTCTGAAAAAATCCTGTTCCTGCATAGCGTCCAACATGTTCCAGTTGTTAGAAGAAACCTCATTAGTAGTTCCTTGCTTATCTAGCAAGGCTTTTGTCTTGTTTTTGAGTCAAATAAAGTTGTAATTTCTCATGATGTAATGTTTATTGTAAAAGAATTCCTAAGTGAAGGATTGTTTAAGTTGAATATAATAGTTCCTTCAATAAATGAAAATCCTTTGATCATGAATATAGAACCTCCTTCTATTTGGCATGGTAGATAAGGTCATATAAATTATAGTACAATTAAACAACCAATGAACCTAAATTTCATACCAAAAAGTGATCTTAAGAACCATAAAAAATATGAAATTTGTGTAGAAGCCAAACTCCCTAGAAAGCCTTTTAAATCTGTTAATAGAAATTCAAATCTATTAGAGTTGATCCATAGTAATATTTGTGACTCTGGTAGAACTTCTAGAAGAAGTAACAGAGACTTTGTGATCTTCATAGATGATCTATCCAAGTTCTGTTACATCTACCTAATTAAAACCAAGGATAAGATGCTCATCAAATTTAAGATTTTTAAGATCGAAGTTGAGAACCAACAGAAAAAGAAAATTAAAATCCTTAGATCAAATCGGGGAGGTGAATATACATCTAATGAGATAACTCAATTTTGTGAAGATCATGGAATCATTATGAAGTGACTGCTCTCTATTCTCCCCAATCAAATGGAGTAGCAGAAAGAAAGAATAGGACTTTAATGCATATGATTAACTCAATGCATATAAGCTCAAGAGTACTAGAGAATTTGTTGGGGGAAGCTCTAGTTTCAGCCTGTTATATTCTCAATAGGATTCTCTCCAAAAATAATGATCTAACCCCATATGAAGTTTGAAAACATAGAAAACCTGATCTTAGCTGGTTAAAAGTGTGGGAGTGCTTGGCAAAAGTAAAAATATCTGATTTTAAGAGAAAAAAATAGGGCCCAAAATAGTGGATGCCATATTCATAGGGTATGCAGCCAATAGTAATGCCAATAGATTTCTGGTGATTAATTCAGAAGAAAATGATATTAGTAATAATACTATTATAGAAGCCATAGATGCAACATATTTTGAAGACACCTTTTTACTTAGGACTAGAGTAGATAGTAGTATAGCTAGTAGCTCTAGTAGAATAAGGACAAGAAAAATAAAAGTAGAAGCAGAACCTAGAAGAAGTAAGAGATATAGGGTAGAGAAAACATTAATTGGAGATAACTTCTATACCTTTCTTATAGAGGACTCTCCAACTACTTTTGAGGATGCAATAAAATCTTTGGATTCATCTTTTTAAAGAGAAGCTGTGGAAAATGAGATACAAGCAATTATCCAAAATCATACTGGAGAACTGACTGATCTTCCTTCTGGCTGTAAAACTATAGGGTGCAAATGGATATTTAAGAAGAAACTTAGGCCTGATGGATCTGTAGATAAATTTAAGGCTAGATTAGTTGCTGAGGGTTTTACTCAGAAACCTAGGGTAGATTTCTTTGATGTTTATGCACCTGTAGCTAGGATTACTACTATTAGGGTCTTGATAGCATTAGCCTTCATTCATAGATTAGTAACTCATCAGATGGATGTGAAAACAGCTTTTCTAAATGGAGACTTAAATGAAGAAATTTATATTGACCAGCCAGAGAGATTTATAATCCCAGGCCAAGGAAAGAAAGTTTGTAAATTAATCAGATCTCTTTATGGTCTTAAACAAGCACCCAAGCAATGGCATTTGAAATTTGATGCGACCATACTGACATTTGGATTTGAAATTAATAGTACAGACGAATGTGTATACCATAAGAGAGTTGGAAATAAATTTGTGATCTTGTGCCTCTATGTAGTGACATGCTGATCTTTGGGACAGATCTTCAGATAGTTGATGAAGTAAAGTAATTCTTAAGTCATAAGTTTGATATGAAAGACTTGGGACAAGCTGACTTAATTTTAAATACCAAAATAATTAGAAGTGCAAATAGTATTAAGTTATCCCAAACTCATTATGTTGACATGATTCTCAATAAATTTAATTATACTGATTGGTAGTCTGTCTCTGCTCCTTTTGATCCCTCTACACACCTTAAGAAGAACTTAGGAACTCCTGTCCTTCAAGGCTTATATGCTCAAATTATAGGCTCACTAGAATTCCTAGCAAACTATACCATGCTAGACATAGCATATGCTGTGAATAGATTTAGCAGATATACTGTTAATCCAAATAGAGATCACTGAAAAGCATTAGAGACGATCCTTAAGTATCTTAAAGGTACTAAGTTCTATAGTTTGCACTTTAGTGGGTTTCCTGCTGTTCTAGAAGGCTATAGTGATGCCAACTGGATCAGTGATACCTTAGATGTTAAATCCACCATAGGATATATCTTTTTTCTAAGAGGTGCTGCTGTATCTTGGAAATCCACCAAACAAACCTTGATATTTAGAAGTACCATGGAGTCTGAACTGATAGCTTTAGACACCACTAGCACTGAGGCTGAGTGGCTTAGAGATCTACTTATAGACTTTCCTGTAGATGAGTCACCTTTACCACATGTTTTCTTACATTATAACTATAAATCTGCAATAGATAAGTGCAACCAAGAAAATGCCAATATAAAAATGAATAGGCACTTAAAAGTGCGTCATTAATTATTAAGATATAAATTGAAAAATAACGTTATTGCTTTAAATTTTGTAAAATCAGAAAATAATTTGGCTGATCAGCTTACAAAAGGTTTGTATAGACTAGTAGTTCTAAAGTTGTAGAGGGGGATGGGGCTCAGCTCATAAAGATAGATCACCACGGTGGAAACCCAACCTTAAAAGGTTCAATGAGTAGAAACAAACCGGAGTGTCACTAAGAGGAGCAGTGTTTTATGTTTTTCTCATCCCTATGGCGCTAGTACTCATAAAAACAAGCGGTAGGATGAGTTTGTTTTTATAACTCTTAATGAGTCCGAGACTCAAGAGGCAGGAGCTTCCTTACTATCTTCCTTTTTAGGACTCACCTATATGTGCAGTCGTGAAGCCGCGATTATGGAAAATGGACGATTCTTTAAAAAGCACATGAGAGATACCTGCATATGGGTATATTAGCGCAACTCGCTTAGAGCCCAGATCGGGCTATATTATGTGTGCTGTTGATTTAATCTGAGTCATGGACCGAGGTTCAAGGTTAAGATCACCTTGGCTCCACAGATGTAATCAATTATCACTAAGTGAAGGTTCAAACCGAAAGGTATCTATACCTATTACATAATATAAGGTAAGCAGCATCTTATTTTGATTTTAAAATTATTTAAATTTTTGTGTAAGATTGTTGGAAAAATTTAAATGCATACGCGGCCCGAGATTCGGCCACGTGCGCATTTGAATTTCGCTAAACGCCCGTTGGGGTGTTCGCGAAATCACTGCGGGCACGTCCGCGGAAGACACGGACGCATCCGCAAAAAGACCAAAAAGCCCTTCTAAACACCCCTATAAATACCTTCTGATTTCATCTCTTTCGGGACACGAAAAATTAGAAAAAAATATCAGAAAAATTCTGAAGAAAAGTTTTTCCTCTTAGCCACTTCTGATTTTTATTTTTGCAATTCTATTCAGTTTATTTTATTTTTTTATTTTGTTCTTCGTTGGATCTGCAATTCCGATCGGGTTCAATTTGGCTTCTTCCGAGACGTACCGAAGAAGAAGTTTAGGATCGTCGTATCTCTGAGGAGAATTGTCGGAAGACTCGTACGTGGGGGCAAACACTTCTTTGGGACAGCGTCTACGCGCTTCGACCTGCCTTCAATCAGGCTATTTCCTCTTACTTTTGTTTTAAATTTAATATTAGTAAATCTGTAGGATTTGCAATTTTATGATTTGAATTTATTAAATGAATAGATTTATTTTGTGCTAGAATAGATTTCTTTTATGATAAAATAGATTTATTTTGATTTCGAATCAAATATATATATTATTCCGTTTAAGATTTTCAATTAATTGCAATTATTAGATTTATTTGTTTATTTAGGTGATATATTGCTAACACTTTATAGATTAATGTTTACTAGCTTTAGCCCCTGTTACGGTGTTTCACATAATTTATCAAGGTGCCTTCCTCTATGAAGCAATGCACTTTGTCCCACCTTTAAAAAGAACTAGTCGGTGACACGTGGCTCGTAGAGGAGGACCTCAGGGAGGACATGTCTTTCCTGGTTTTTGCTAGCTTTCTTTTATGAACAAAACAATCACAGCTATATTGATTTCGTAGCAGATTAATTTTATGAGGAACATGGAGACTGATGAAACAAATAGTGCACTTAATCATAGAATTGGCATTGAAAAATAAACCTATACATGCCGAATCCACATGAATCAAATGTTTTTATTACATAATATCTAGAAACAATGTGTCTCTTGTTTAATGCAGTTGTAGTAGGAACTATGAACTGTTGATGAGGAAGTTATGGAATTATCAATTTATAGCAATTTTTAGTGTTTTATGTTATTTTGCTCAAGAATGATTAGTCTCGTGATCTTCGAAATGTTCGGTATTAGGTTCGCCATTTTTGCTTGCTAAACTCATGCTTTCATATTTTTCTTTGATTGATGGGTAAATCTTTAAGCGATTAGGATTTAGCGTAATCTTTTCTATAAAAAAGGATAAATCCCCTTATTTGTTTCTCCCTCTGTTCATGGGCCAAACGCCCCGCCCGGCCTGTTGAAGAACAAAGCATGTGGGATGGGCCTGAACTCAGGTTTTGGTCTGCTTGTTAAATGGGGTGGACTCAGGTTTTGGCCTAAGTGTCCTCCTGCCCTCACCAAAGTTTGAGGAGTTTATTTGGGAGCTACCCCCATTATGTGGCTCATTCCCTATGAGCCATTATATTTACATTTTAAAAACTATAGATACATGAAGAAAATATACTATTTGTATCCAACTTCAATCATCTATTTTAATATATATTATATGATTTGTTATGTTTGATTCAATCAACCATATATAGTTAATTTGACTTATGCACTTAGGAATTTTCCGTACATATATATAACAATCTCTTAACTTATTGTTATTTTTTTATTTGTATGTTAAAGAAACATTGAGATGATATCTACAGGGAATGTTGCTACCAATGAGAATGATACTTCAAAAGATGTTACGTTTCATATTTTTACTCTTACTAACTTATTTGTACATTTGTATTATTACGCATCATGAACCACAATTTTATATTGTATTTGTTTATATATTTATTTGGATGCAAAAAACTTGAGAAGTAATATGTTGATCTATTAAATATTGTTATATATGTTTTGGAACAAAATTAAATATTTTAAGATTTGAAATGCGCTAAATAATCACATGTACACACATGTAATATAAATTTTGAACAGAATAACACAAAGCATATAATTGTTCATACAATGTTGTATTTGATTTTTTTATTTTTATTTTTGATTATATATTATTAGTGGTGTTTGACAAAAATGTCAGTAATCCATTGTTAACAACAATTAGAGTTGCTACTAATAATTGACATATCCTCTTAAGTGACCTATAAATCATATTTCTAAAGTCGAAAATAAATCTTCTTTAGAGGTGTCTTCTTGAAATATCTTTAATATTTTTATTTGCTTATTTGTATAGTTATGCGATATTGGTCTTTTGTAAAATTTTTATATGCACTTAAAATTTTTATAACATTTAAAAAGATGCTACAAATACTTATTCAACAACATTTGTAAATACCACAGTTGGTTTGATTTTTAGCAGCACCTGTGAAAAATGCTAATAATTAATTACCGACACCATGCATCCATGGAACATGACAAATGCCATGCACATGTTGCTAAAGCTATTGGTGGCATTTTTTGAAAGTCTTTAGTGGCACTGTAGCATGCCAATAATAAAGATTTATGTTGTTGTAGTGTCGTGCTATATAAGTATTACCTAGCTACACATACTATAACATGCTATTAGATATGCATGCTTTCCACCATAGTTTTGAGCATGTAACTTCATTGTGTTAATCGGAAGTTTCATAACTTTATCTGATTTACATAACTTTTTCTTAACCAATTTATGCAATAAAAAAAAAATATGGCCAGTTAGATTATTGGGCTCAAAATGATTGCATGAATAGAAAAGAATATTTCAATGGCAATAGGATAAATAAAGCCATCATGGGATATCAATGTAATCATTTGTACAAATCTCGTATTAGCATCTCGCTAGACATGCATTCCTTAACATAGTATTAGACATGAGACTTAACTGTATAAATTAAAATTTCATAACTTGATTTAAAATAAATCTCTCTCTCTATCTTAGCCAATTTATCCAAAGAATATGTATAGAAGAAAGCAGAATGGGTTAGATACTTGTTCGACCAATTAAAATTCAATGCTATTACCAAATATCTTTCGTTTTGAATGAAAAGCTACTTGGCACATGAATAGCATGTGCGAGGGTTTCATGCCTTCCTAATTTCGTAGATCTATGATAGAGTATGTGCCTAGTGCTACATTAGATAATCATATGATTGAAAATGTTTTTGACTAACTCAAGTGATAATAAACACGATTAACAAGGTAAAGCTTAATGTTACATAGTCTAGCCCTATCATTGTCAAAGAAAACTCTATACCTAACCCTATTATTGAAAAGGAAAATATCTATACATTTGCTTTAATTTATTCACACCAATGTACTAATATGTCATGCATACATGGCAATATCATGCTAGTCTATAATTAAATAGAGAAAACATAGTTTCCCTTTCATCATTGTTTTTTTTAAGGCATATATTTATTCCTATACTGAAACGGGATCATCTGTAGTACACTTTTACACCACAAAGTATGATACCATCATGGATAGCCACCATAGTATCCATCTTGAAGATAGACATCTCTTCTTCATTACCGCAACACACCGTGTGTTGCACTCATGGTGCTTCATCATATTTCAGAAACGAATGAGAGCCGTATGTCTCCAAATTGGATGATATGGCAGCTATCCAAGATGGTACAATACTCTATGGTGTAAAAGTTGTACTGCAGAGGATCACTCTATATTTTCTTCCCTCTCATCTCACCTATCTTCCTTCCTTATCACTGATTTGGAATGAAACCAAGTGCCCTCTCCCAAACATTTTTTTCTTGTTATGAAAAGAGAATCTTTTTAATCATTTGTATGATCACATAGCAATCTTGTTATAACTATGCTGCAGCTCTTGAGTGGTTTTCAATCTAGTAAGCAATTTATTTCCAAATAATTATATAGTATTCAATAGCTTTTAAAAAACAATACAAGTATAAGATTTGTTCCTAAATATTTAGTTCCTTTCTTAAATTATAACATAGTGGTTCCTTGTCTTACATCTTTTATAATGGTTATATAATGCCTCTGAAATAATTATAGGGTTATTGATTTCATATGCATGTATTTTAAATACTTCCACAACAGCATTTAGTAGTAATACATGATTTTTAGTGGGTGTGTGAGGTATCTACATGCTTATATGAGGTCTTTTAATATTCATTATAAGTTTTCTTCTACTATGATATTTCATGATTTTGCTTGAGTTTTTTTTTAATCTGTATAGTTGTTTCTTATATTTGTTAAATAACTATTAGTAGTATATGTTTTTCAGTGGTTGCATAGGTTCTAGACATATACAAAGTCCATTGATTTTTGTTATGATTTTTCTTGACTCCAACTATGATTTCAATGGTCATCTTATAGTTCGTTATAATTAGATTTATATATGTTCTTAATTTAATGATGAACATCAATTTGAGCAAATAATGGTGTTAATTTTGCTGTTTTTCACCACTATTTTTATGCCAAGACCGAAACTAAAAGCTATTAAATGGGCGATGTGTCATGTCCACCCTTCTAAACAGACATGATCAAATGAGTCATATATCGTAGATGCTGATCCATGGTTCATGCCACAAGCATGCTAGTAACTAATTCCTGATAGACATTGGGTCTCCATGAAATGGTCTTCTGGCGTGGATTGATTAAGACTAATATCGTTCGTCTTCACATCATTTTCTAGGTTGTTTGATGTTGTAGAACCATGGCTTTCTCCTCAAGGAGAGAGAGAGAGAGAGAGAGAGAGAGAGAGAGAGCCATTGTGTGATGGCTGTTCCATCACAAATATTGGTGTAATGCCATGCATGGCCATCATGTGGCTGGTGGCCGGTTTCATGTGGCTTCTCTTCCCAAACCTGGACACTTGCCGTATTGCAAATCATTGTATCTTTCTTAAAGGTTGCGACCTGCTGCCAGGTGTGTTCTACTGCCAGCTAAACGGCATGGGTATTAACTGAAATTATATATATATATATATATATATATATATATATAAAATTGCTCTAGTTCTACCGGACCTTTTGTTTTATTTCTTTTGAGCAATCATAAAAGCTTTTTTATTATGTATCTACTACCAGAAATTCAATGCATAATCTCAGCATTCAATGCATATTTCTGAATAATCTAATTTTTTAATTATTCAACTATTTCATTTTGCCAAGTTCAACATTAGGCAGATTAGTCAACATATATATATATATATATATATATATATATATATATATATATATATATATATATATATATATATATATATATATATATATATATATATATATATATATATATATATATATATATATATATATATATATGAAGGAGAAAAGGAGGGAACAAGCAGCAAAGTTAGGTCAATATTATAAGCTCGGCACATTCAGGTAAACTTGTAAAAATATAAAACCTCATAAAAGCATTGATATTGTTGGTCTGGGCCCTATAGTTTGGCCCATTGAATGACGCATCACATATTTCCTGCAATTTGTATGCAGATATGTCCCATGAAAAGCTTACGATGAACCACTTATCATTTCACAATATGTTTTGATCTCTTGCTTTCAGGACAAATCAGTCATTGGTGGAACGCAACAGCCCTTGATGATGCTGGACTGCTAGTATCGTGGGACGCATCCAAGCAAAGAGCAGACATGGTCGTAGCTCAAGATGGTTCGGGTAACTACAAGACCATTAATGAAGCAGTAGCTGCACTCCAGCAGCAGCAGCAGCAGCAGCAGAGGGAAAGCAGGGTAGTAATCTACGTCAAATCAGGGGTATACGAAGATAGGTAGGAAACTGAAGAACGTAATGCTCGTCGGAGATGCTTGCTAAACCAAGCATGCTACCACTATTTTGGTAGCAAAACCAAAACGCATTACCAACTTCACTAATTGGCATCTCGGGTCAGCACTTTTTTTTTCCCATTTCTTTTTGTTTCTCTCATGCAATAATAATTTCATTAGGTTAGGTCCACAACTCTACACAAGTTATTGATCAAATCCGCTTTAATACTATTTGTCACAATCCAAAACCTCACCTAAAATAGCTCGTTGGAAAGTATTATTTAGATTTTTTTATTATAAGTACCAAAACCTACCTAGTAAATAACTGTGGACTAAAGACGCCCGCATGGTCCTCCATAGTTTAGGGTTGGTTTTGATTTGAAGCCTTGTTTGGTTTCTTTCGAATTTGAGAAAATGTCAGTGAAGGTAGGAGCGGCGGCAATGTGGTGGTGATCATGTCAGCGTCGAACGGGAAGGGCGGAGGGCGGACATGGACTTTGCAAAGTGCGAGTGCTGTGGGCGGACAGACGAGTGCTGTGGGCGGACAGAGGAGTGCACGCCGGCGTACATCGTGCGGGTGCTCGAGCGGTACAGCAGGCAGTGGGTCCGTGGCCTCGGTGGCGAGGCTGTCAAGGAAGAGATCCGGCATGTCAGGTGGTGGTTCTCCATGGAGGAGGCGCTCCGCCGACACATGAGCTTCTCAAGGGAATTCCGATCGGCGTCGCCACTGCCCAACCCAGTGAAGGGCCACATAGCCACCATAAGCCACCACAAGCCACCACCTTCGCCAAAGCCTCACCAAGGGCTCTCCGCTCCACCCCACCAATCCTGCGAAAAGGATGACGACGATGATGGCGACGGCGGCCGCCCCTGCTCGCTCGCCCACTACGAGAGCTGCTTTCCATCTTTGCCTTGTCCATAAGAATAAAAGTAAATTCAATGACATGGCATCATTTAAAGTAACTCCAATGTTAAAGGCGGATTTAAAAGTAATTTAATTCCTAAGATGCCATGTCAGCAAATTTAGAAGTGACAAACGAATGATTTTTCGATTTGGCATGATTTATCAAGCTTGTTGACTAGATTTCATGACTTGTCAGATTGTTGACTAATTTGCCATACTCCAAGTGTATATTTTCTTGAAAAAATTAATATTCTGAGGAGTCCATCATGTGGATCCATGGAGTGACTAGCCATATACGAGGCCACCCAGTCCACAATCCTGGTAGTCTCACTGGACACGTGCTTGGTCTAGAAGGCCACACCCATAGCCCGATTGTCCTAAATATCCTCGAAGGCCACGCCACCCTAGAGCTTTTTCCCGCTGACAAAAATCTAACCTGAGTTCGATGATTGTAGTTGTCCTTGTTTGATCGTTTGAAGAATGAGACTTCTTTAGTTTTCCGTAGTCCCATGATATATGCATATATGCTGTCCATTTCAACCATAAGGTTCACAAACTGCAGAAAAATGGTTGTTTTAGAACAGTCAACATGGCCACAGGGTTACGTTTGTTGAAGCCAAAACCATACCCGATCAATAAAATATGAGAAATGTTCCACAAATGCTTCTGACCAATCCTTAGAAAATGGTGGGGGAAGAGGGGTTTTGTCTCCCTTTCTGAGAAGGAACATGTGCAACAATAGATAACATATGTAGTTGTCCCATGCTGAAAAATCCGACAGATATTTTAATCGACGTTGGGTGGATCTAACAGTAGAAAATTTAGCCTTAAGTGTTTTGGTTAGAGGGGTAGGTGAGCTATAAAGCGTCGGCCTAATCCATTCATCTAATCTTCCTCATTTGGCATTCCTTCTTTCTCTGATATCTCCTTTTATCTCGCATATACCATCACATAACACCACTCAATCTACTATAATTGCGTGTGGTCGATCAATGGAGCCCTCCCCCACCATTCCTCCCCACCACCCATTCAAGTGGTTGAGCTGCACCCCTGCTTCTCTCCCTCTTCTCTATATCCTTCTTCCTGCAAGCCTAACCTTACTAATCCCTCTCTTTTCCTTCTCTTAGAAAGGACTTGAGAGTATCTTTCTTTCTTTTCTTCTGACGAAGTTGTTGCATCCACTCACTCGCTATTCATCTTCCTATAGGGTACAGGTCATACCCACCTCCACCAAGGACATTTTCTTCATGGGCTCTTCTCTAAACTGATGATAGAGGCCTGCGATGATGGCAATGACTGCAAGGAGCAGCACCAGCTTGTGCCTTCGCAGGACAGCGGCTGGGAGGATAGAGGGAGTTCCAAAGGTTGGTGTGGTTGTGGGTTGGGCGAGGAAGAGAGAAGTAAGGGGCTTATGTGTGAAAGGTGATGGTGATGGCAACCAGGTGAGTGTGGATACTGTTAATGGGAGGAAGGTTAATGGGGTGATTCATGGAAGTGATGCTTCTTTGCATATGGGGAGGTGTATGGGGTTGGGGAATGAGGATGGGGGTGGGATGGTCTCTGTTGATTCCTTTAAGCTTGGAAGGTTTGTGGAGGATAGGTTTGTTTACAGGCAGGCATTTGTGATCAGGTCTTATGAGATTGGGCCTGACAAGACTGCCACCATGGAGACACTTATGAATCTACTTCAGGTAGGCTTTTGCCCCCCACCACCCAATTCCGGATGTTTTAAGTACAGCATATAGTTCTGAGGAAGATTCTACTTGTGATAATTATTTTTTTCTTTTTAGTTAATGAATAGTTTGCAACATAAAACATACGCCTTAGACTCTAACATACATGCATGCATTTGTGATGTTCATGGATGATTGATTCAAGTGAAAAGATTATCTGAAAGAAGCAATATGCTTCTGTGAGCTGAAAAAAATGTTGGAATTAGATTTTCATCATTCAATTTTTTATTGATCTGAACTCAGAATTGTACTTTTATTTTGGATGATATCTGTTTCTTTTTCTGTAAAATCTATAATGGAGTGGGATTAAGGAAGTCTCCTTATAAGGAGGCTTCATAACTGCCATCAGCATTAATCAAGGCCCTTATATTTTATATATTGAACTTGTATTTTGTATATAGATATGTCCAAATTTGATTTTTAACGTTCGTTGAAGAGATCGTGTTGGCTAAATGATCTTTTGTAAAGATATCGGGGACATTTGCAATTTAGAATTCAAGTGTAATGAAAAATTTTCCATGCAGATCACCAACATTGAACATGAATACTTCTAGTCTTCTATATATGTTTACCCCAAGGTGAAAAAGAAAGGAAACTAAAACTAGAGAACGGTCCACGCAATAATGCCGGGCATTTTGTGCTGGTGAACCAAAGCCAACAAAAAAAAAAAAAGAAACCCGATATGCTGGCAAGTTGCGGACATATCAGACTGATCAGATTTGGAACGATCCAAATGAGCTTGATTCGATGATGTTAGTCTGGATCGTTCGAAGCAACCATGACTGATTTTAGAAGCCTCACTATAGCAGCTAACTGTAAATTTCTCATTCAGATATTTTTCGTTTTTAAATATTGATAATGTAGCAGTTTCTTCACTTGCCTAAATTATCCAATTTATTTACCATATAGAAAATTCTAAACATCAATCTTTCATGATTAATAACATATAGTCTCTATATCTTCCAAGTAATAAATCATTTATTATTTCTTTTTGGTTGTTTCATTAATATTTTTTAAGAATAATATAAGATATATTGAAATGCGCTGAAATGGTACACTACACAATGGTTCCAACATCCATGCGTAACAAATGCTCTGTCGAAGTGAAAAAATAAGCATTCCCATAAGCACCTAGCTTTTCTTATGCTGTGATATGAGTCTTTTGCTTGAATTTTAATCTCCCAAGGATACTGTCTTGGTTTTTATGCCTTTGGCAAGGGACTGACTAAACCTTCCATGCTGGTGATTACTACGAAGAGCAGGAGACAGCTCTGAACCATGTGATGAGCTCTGGCCTTGCTAGTGACGGCTTTGGTGCAACACATGAGATGAACCTAAGGAAACTCATATGGGTTGTCACTCGTATAAACATCCAAGTTGACAAGTACAGCCGCTGGTATGCTTGTCTTTTTCTTATTGCTTATATTTCATGCATGTCTCTTCTTCTGAAGTCTTTCCATCTTTTTCTCCCGGTCCTGTAATGCATTTAACTTCGTCCTTATAGAAAACTTTGCGATCAACATGAACGTAGAATAGTATGTTGGTCTTCTAATTTAATAACATGAAAAAACATTACTACTCACCAATCTCAGTACAAAGAAATCTACCACCTCACTGAAGCACCTGCAAGTAACCAAAACCAACCTGAAAACTGTTTTCTTTTTAACTTGCGACTTGCAAGACAAAGTGAACTTGTTTGAGCCAAAGGAGATCCTAAAAGTTGTAGAATATTGAACTTTGTAATTTTGAACGGAACAGAAGGGGAAAAAAAGGTTAGATTAGATAGAATATTGGAAACCACCATTAACCCTGGTAATGATCATCTGGGTTCAGCTGTATGAATTATCATTTGCCACCAATCATATCCCTACAATTCCTATGGATAGAACTCTAACCTTCTCTGGACTACATGTTTCGAATAATTGCCAAAGTACAATGCAATTTTCTTTGATATAGCTAGCCTATGATAATATGAAGCCTATGAATTTTCTTCTCTGGACTACATGTTTGGAACAATTGCCAAAGTACAATGCACGCCAAATCCAAGTCATAACACAATCATGCTATCAAAGGATATAGCTAGCCTATGATAATATGAAGCCAACAATCATCATCAGCCTACAAATCCATCACAAAATAAAATATAAAAAATAGTTCTTTATATGTATACCCTCCTAAATAAATAAAATTGCATGAATACCCTTATAAAATTACTATTTACGTGTATATCCTTCTTCTTCTTTTTGTTGCATATGTACCTATACCATCTAACATCGTTCAAAATAAAACGGCTTAACATTAAAATAACTGAATACCCTTTTGGGTAGATATGCACAAAAAAAAGTTATAAAGGTATATATGCAATTTCTTATACTTAGAAAGGTATACATTCAAAAAATTTATTAAAAAAAATCAAAACTCGGCTGAAACTTGCTAAGTCTTTTATAATTCAGTTGGATCGACAAGTCAAAAAAAAATTGAGCCACATTATCAATATTCTTTTTTCAAATCATAATTTGGTCAAGTTGGAATATTAGATGATCATTTTGGTAATGTTGTTCTCCAATTAATTTTGATATAATTATCATTATTAAATTTATGACATCTATATATTCTTCATTATTTTTAAAATATTAAAGCATATCAAATTTAAATTAATTATAAATGCTTAGATTAGTAAAATATTCTTTAGTGATCTGTAAATATTAAGTTGTTGTATGTTTTTGAGGCAAGAATTTTATAAAAGTAATATGATTTATTCTATAAAAGTTGATATTAACATGAGATCATGTGATATGATAATATTAATCATTTTTTGCCATTATTTTTTATTAAGAACAACTGAATTATCTTTACTGAATTTTGATCATTTTTTATGAGATTTTTTTAAGTATATACCCTCCTAAATATATGCAACTGCATAAATATCCTTGCAAAGTTGCTATTGTATGAATAACCTTATAAAGTTTTCTTTCTCTGCATCTACCTGCAAGGGTATTTCAATCATTTTAAATTGAAATCGCTTATTTTTTAACAACATTAGATGATATAAGTATAAATATAAAAAAGAAAGAAAAAGAAGGGTATACATGCAAAATAAGTATTTTATGAGGATATACATGTAAATAGAAATTTTACAAGGGTATTGATACAACTTTGTATATCTTGGAAGGTATACATACAAAAAACCTATAATAAAAGGGTCCAATTCCATCATCCATTAGGTAATGAAATAAATACAGGTTTAAAGCATCTAAATCTAAATATAAATTCCAAAATGCATAATCTTCAAAATTCAGAAAGTCACTAATTACAAATTCATAGTCAATTAAAGAGCTAAAATTCTGCCACAAAATTTCCAAGCTTGCTGGAACTATCTCCAAGTCAGGACCATCCTTTGTCCCTAGCGACCCTATTTATCTAAAAAGAGAAAAAAAATAAAGAGATTTGAGCTATACAGTTAGGTAGGTAAAATTTATATTACTTTACCGGATCAAATATAAGTTTTTCTCTGATAGTGTATCATTTTAAAAAATAATAGATATTATAGAAACAAAGCATTTTATAGTACAGTATGATAAAATAAGTCATCAAACTAATCATGCATGTATTAATCATCAATATTTCATAAACATAGTTACAAGTATATTGTACATATAAAATCATAAACTATTTTTTATCATTCAACTATATCATAGTTCAAAGCATTGCTCATAGATATTTGTGTAAAAGTCACTTCATACCTGTGACAAGGTCCATGTTCGTAATCAATAAAATATCATATTTTGTGTGCTAACTTTATACCCATTGGTAGGGCCTATGTTCATATGGAACCAGCTCTGAATGTCAATCTTTTCTAGTTTTAGGAATCATATATAGCTATTTGAAAGCTTTTAATATATATATATATATATTAAAACATACACATAACTAGATGAAAAATATACTAAATGGCATGATCAGATTCATATTTCATTAACAAGATATTTTCATTAAAATCATTCATAGAACTACTTTCATAACATAGCATAATTTTATAATACATATGCTGATCTTTTATTTCAGAAAAAATATGGCATCATCAATAACAAACCAGACATATGATAGTTTAAAAATTAATAAGGAGTGTAAGGCCTATTTACCTCTTATGCCTTAAACCTTCAAACTTCACTAGGTAAATCTGCTAAAACTTATTTAAAATAAAGAAAAATTAATTTCTATTCAATAACTTGAATAAAATTAAAATAAAAAGAAATAAGGGACAGTTGCCTGAATGATGGCGTTCGGCAGCTCCGAATAGGTTAGGTCTAAATGATTTGATCAATGAATCATGAAGCATGGATTTGATAAAGACTAAGATCATTCAATAGAGTTCATCAATAGTGAATTTTAGAGACGCTCAACAGAATGAGGGTGATCAGCCCAGCAGGCTACCCAAGCACCAGGGCGATTCAGGGTCACTTTGCAGAGGTCAACTTGGGTCTATAGAATAGGAAGATGGGACTCTACAGTAGGATCCATGGATCCTCTTAGCGAGAGAAAGAGAAAAAAGAGAGAGAATAGAGAAACAAGAAAGAGAGAAAGAGAGAGTCTTTGTCTCTCCAATAAGAGGAAGGAGAGGCCGAGATTGTTGGAAATCATACCAGGAGGCATGGTCGACTATTGAAGGTGATGGACAACTGGCTGTGGTGACCGACAAGCAAGAAATCAAAAGAAGAGAGCTGAAAAAACAAGAAAAGAGGGTTTTCTTTTTTTATCTTTCTTTTCTTTTCTTGGAAAAATGGGGAAGAAGGGGGTGGATCATGATTGTAATCATGATGGCAGCAAGCGATGGTGGTGGGTAGTGGAGAGCAATAGATGGTGGTGGCGGATTGTAGAGTGCAGTCGGTGGTGGCGACTGGCCGGCAAAAATCAGCCAAAAATAAGGTCGAATAGGAAGCCCCTTTGCTCAGTTATTCTTGAGTCCCAGCCCGCTCGCCGATGGCTAGGTCTCTGTCTCCTATCAGGGGCTGATGCAAGGGAGAGGCTGAGGCCTGCGATGATGAACACCAGCAGTAGAGAAGGCCTGGAAAAGAAAAATACAAGGATGGTAATCTGTGAAACAAGCAAGGGGTTGCGGTCAAAATCCGGCAACTTCATGAAAGGATTTGGTCGATGATGGTTCGAACGAGAAGGAGAATGGTCGGCAAAGAAGAATAAAGAGGGATTGGGAGCTCTCACCTCATCTCCGGTGAGGATTTTCCATAGCCAAAGTGAACTAGACGTTGTCTATCAAGAGAAAAAAGGAGAGAAAAGGGGAGGTGGTGGTCAGTGATCATTGATGGTACTAGATAGGGACCAGGGATACCTTTATATAAAATAGAGGCTAGGGCTTCCTAGCTTTTGGCGGCATCCAAGGAGGTGGAGAACTCCTCCTCCATATCAGAGAGGGGCTATGCGCCGATTCGAAAGGAGCAGATTTTGAGCCTCACTCTTGCTATAGGGCAAGGCCAAAGTGGTCGAGCTGACTTAAGTGTCAGTCTCTCCCTCTTAAAAAACTTCGTCCTCCAAATTTGCATACCTAGACTCTCAAAATTTTGCAATTTTCATCTAATAGTCCACCATACTTCCACTACACAATACTAATCTAAACCAACTCTTCTATAGTCATCCTATGCCTAACCCTACGAACCATAAATCTAAGCTTAATTTTTTCCCCATGATCAAATCTAGGCTCTAATGCCATAAAATGCCAATCCCTAAGTCCAAGACATAACACAACCATGCTACCGAGAGGTACAACCCACAATAATACAACACCAACAATCATCATCAGCCTACAAATCCATCATAAAATAAAATATAATAAAAGGATATAATTCCATCATTCATTAAATAATGAAATAAATACTGATTTAGAGTATCTAAATCCAAATATAAATACCAAACTCCATAATCATCAATATTTAGAAAATCACTAACTACAAATTTATAGTCAATTAAAGAACTAAAATTCTATTATAAAGTTGCCAAACTTGCTAGCGTGAACTTCAAGCCTAGACCATCCTTCGTTCTTAATGATTCTATTTATCTGAAAAGAGAAAAAAAAATAAAGAGATGTGAGCTAGCTACACAGCTTAGTAAATAAAACTTACACTACCTTAGTATAAGCTTTTTAACAATAATGTGCCAATCAAAAGATAATAGATATTAGAAAAATAAAGTATTTCAGAGTATGGTATGATAAAACAAGTTATATAGCCAATCATGCATGCATAATTCATCAATATTTTATAAACATGATTCCAAGTATATTGTACAAATAAAATCATAAATTGTTCTTTGCCATTTAGCCACATCATAGTTTAAAGCATTACTCATAGATATTTGTGCTAATATCACTTTATACTCATGACAGGGCCATGATCATAATCGACAAAGTATCATGTTTTGTATGCTAATTTTATACCAATTAGCAGAGCTTGTGTTTGTATAAAACTAATTTCCAATGTCGATCTTTCCTAATTCTAGGGTTCATACATAGCCATAAGAGAGTTTTAAAAATATTTATATTTTTTAAAAACATACATATAAGTAGATAAAAAAATACTAAACAACATGATCAAATTCATATTTCATAAATAAGCTATTTTCATTAAAACCATTCATAGAATCTCTTTTCATAACAAAGCATAATTTTCATATTACATTTGCCAATCCTTTATTTTAGAAAAAATATGATATCGCTAACAACAAATCATAATATATGATAGTTTGAAAACTAATAAAAATGGTAAGGTCTACTTGCCTCTTCTGCCTTAGACATTCAAACTTCACTAGGTGAATCTACTAAACCTATTTAAAACATTAAAAAATTTATTTTTTATTCAATAACTTAATAAAATAAAAATAACAAGAAATATAAAATGGTTGGTAGAATGATAGCATACGGAAACTCTGGATAAGTTAAGTATAAACGACTCTATCAATGAATTATGTAGCACGGACTCAATCAAGGCCAAGATAGCTCTACAGGGTTCATCAATACTGGATTTCAGAGATACTTAACAGGGCTGGGATAATCTGTTTGCCAAGCTGCCCAGGCGCCAGAGCGGTTTAAGGCCTCTTTTCGGGGTCAACTCAGGTCCATAAGACAAGAAGACGAGACTCTGTACTAGGATTCATGGATCTTCTTGGAGAGAAAAGAGGGGAAGAGAGAGAAAAAAGAGAGAGAAGAAAGAAACAAGAAAGAGAGAGAGAGTCTTTATCTCTCCTAGAAGAGGAAGGGGAGACTGGGATCATAGGGGATCGTACTAGGATGTATGGTTGATGGTCGAAGGTGGTGGATACCCGGCAACAATAACCAATTAGGAAGAAATCAAAAAAAGAGGACCGAACAACTGGGGAAGTAGGTTTTCCTTTTTTTCAGAAACATAGAAAAATAAGAGGGTGGACTGTCGTGGTGGTTCGGCGAGGTGGCAACAAGCAGTGCTAGTGGGCAATGGAGAGCAGATGGCGGGGGCGACTGACCAGTGGAAATCAGCCCAAAAATAGGGCAGAACGTAGAGCCCCTTTGCTTGGTCGTTCTCAGGTCCCAACCCACTCGCCGATGGCTGGGGCTCCGGTTAGGAGTCGATGCAGGGGAAAGGCTGAGGCCCGCGGCGATGAACGCCATCGGCAAAGAAGGTCGCGAAAGGAAAACCCAAGGCTAGTAATCCGTGAAACAAGGGAGGAGGTTAAGGTCAAAATTCGGTGACTTCACGTCGGAATTTGGCCGATAATGGTTTGAAAGAGAAGTGGAATGGTCAGTGAAGAAGAATGGAGAGGGATTGGGGGCTCTCACCTCATCTCAAGTGAGAAATTTCCATGGTCACAGTGAACTAGATGCTAGATCTCAAGAGGTAAAAGGGAAAAAAGGGGCAGCGGTGGTACTCGAAAAGGATTGGGAGGCTAGGGCTTCCTAGCCTCCATCAGCATCCAAGGAGGAGAACTTCATATTGAAGAGGAGCTCTACCCCAATTGGAAAGAAGGAGCAGGCCTTCGGGCCTCGCTCTCACTATAGGGCCGAGCCTCACAGGTTCTATGATATGTCAACTAAGCTCCTCCTCTTTCTATATTCTAATTATCTTATTCTCCACTTTGGCCTTTTAATTTCCAATATATAAAACTCACCATTCTCAACTTTATCATCCTTTTCCTGGACGCTAGTAATCCTTATAACTACCCTAAATTTTATCATGCACAACATTGCAGGCCTTATGATTTATAAATTTTTCCTCTATCACTGAAAGCATGAGTAGAGTATGTAACACCAGCAAAGCATCTCTCCACTTCATCTAGACAAACTCTTTTGATACCTCTTCTCTCTTCCATTCACCTATATATTTAGAGACAACAAAATTGGTCAGAATAACAAGAAGATCTGAATAAATGAAGCAGATAAACATTAAGTACAAGAAATAGTTGGATAAGTGAGGAAAAAAAATGTTTTCATACATCATCCTGGATCACATACGATGTCTTACGGAAAGTTTGTTTTACAATACAAAACCAATGACATGCAGGTGGATGTAGGACAAGGACCTCTTCCAGTTTCCACACATTGGTAATGTAGGTCTTGTTCACTGACGCTCCATGCTTTTAGTTCACTCATTTTGCTACATCTCCCTGTAAAACGAAATTATTTTCAACTTACAACGTCATAATCTAACTATTATTCTTTCCTTATAATCAAACACTAAACACTAGAAATCTCAATTATTGATTTTGAAAACATATGAGTTTATGAAACCAGTCACAGCATTGAACTTTCCATCTCCATGCGAAACATACCTTTTGATTATCAGAGCAATGCAACAATGCAATCCATTCACCAGAACCAACGTTTTAAGATATAAATTCAACAAAAATAATAACCAGAAGCTCAATCATTTTGCTTATGATGTACATTTCCTAAGATATGAAAATCCTCTATGGACAAACATTATCTGTTCCACTTTCAACTTTTCATGTTTTTATTTCTTATTTATTATTTTTCTTGGGTCGGGGGGGTTGATGCAAAGATATGGCATAAATCTTAGATCCACAAATGTCATCGATTTGTTTTTGCATGGTAATAATAGAATTATAATATTTCAATGATGTTATCAATTCCTCATTACATATTATACAACATTATGTGGATAAAACTTCAAGAAACAAAATGCATAGTGGCTTATTTGGAGGGAGTGTGTGACGACCTAAGATCTCAACCAAAAAGGCTAGCAAAGATATTATTTAGATTTCTTGGCTCCGTGTAAGTATTCAAAATTTTTCCAATGCATAATTAATATAAAACCAAAAATATATCCACACATATCCTCATATACTCTCTCCCTTTAAGTTCTAGCATCTTCGCAAGGCTAAGAGTTAAAATCTAATCAAATCTAATCACAAACATCATGATGAGCTCGTACAGAGCTTGTGCTATAGTATCCTATAGTCTACATGGGTCATGAGCCAAGTCTACTCTAATACCATTTCTAATGACCTAAGATCTCACCCAAAAAAGCCAGTTGAAAGGTATTATTTGGGTCATTTCTCATACTCCCCCCCCCCCCCCCCCCCCCTCACACACACACACAAAAAAAAAAGAGAGGAAGAAAAAGAACAGAAGGAGAAAGAAAGAAACACAAATGGTGCATGGACTACATAAGTTTTAGTTTCACAACTAACATAGTCTAGAGCGATAACCAGCAAATTAATTAGTTCCATCCATGGATTTCAATTAAGGATTCAGATAGAGAAATATAAGAAGAAGTTAATAGCTCGAACTGCTTGAGCATGAGAGACCCTTGACACAAAGTTTGCATTGGCAGAAATTATTAACAGGACCATCACAAAAGCAATATAGCTGCAATTTTTCGAACATGCTAGCCATGCATGTTGTGTCATTGCTGGTAAAATCTCATCATTCCAACAACTCTTGCCAAGTTACCTTAGAATTGATTGAACATATACTCAGGACTTGAGGCTACGAATGAACAAAGATTTTGAGCAGAGTTACTTTAAGATGAAAGACAGCAAAAATATATAATTTGAGGTAGTAGCAAATCCAAATTTTTGATGATAATGAATATTATGTGATTCCTAGAACGAAGGATGACAGTGTTTAGAGATGCAGACATGCTTCAGTAATAAAGGATTTGCCGAACACCTCGAAATTTAAATTCACTATTATCATGTAAATGGAGAATTCATATAATACTGATATAGGAAAAATGGCATGTGGCAGGGGAGACGTGGTTGAGATTGATACCTGGGTTGCAGCATCTGGGAAAAATGGGATGCGTAGAGACTGGATAATCCGGGATTACAACACCAACAGGATAATAGCAAGAGCTACAAGGTACTGAAACCTTACCTCATATCTTAAAGCTACTCTTAGCTCAACTGTTTCTTTTCCATTCATGCAGCAAATGGGTTATGATGAATAGGGAAACAAGAATGTTATCTAAGATACCTGAACAGGTGAGGGAAGAGGTGCAACCCTTCTATTTGGACAGAAAACTTATCCATGAAAGCAATGATGACAAAATCGACAAGCTCACCGATGAAACAGCAGAGAACATAAGATCAGGTTTAGCAGTAAGTGCTGTGATTTCTTTACATAATTAGTAGAATGAGAGTATCTTACAGGTAATTATTAACATCATTAAGCATTTCTTCTGTATAACTTAGCCAAGATGGAGCGATATGGATGTCAACCAGCATGTAAACAATGTCAAATATATTGGGTGGATCTTGGAGGTATGTTCTCATCTGAACTCGGTCAGTCGATATGTCTGCTTAATTACAAAATGCAAATGACTAAAATTTCCTCGGGAACAAGGGGCAATATTTTTCTACATTAATTACACTAATCCTCCCTCTCCTTAGGCACTCATACATAGAAGGTGGCATTTCCACCATATTTCTGAAAGGAGAATAAACATCAAACAAATTTCTTCCAGCCTTATTTTAGAGAAAAAGCAGTAAAAAGAATAGTCCATAAAAAGAATATTCAGCTACACTAGTATCCCTTGAGCCCTAGAGATGCTTCACTATTCCATACAATAAATATTCAGCTGAAGTGCAGATTGAAAACCAGCAGATCGTAGGTCGCCTCTTTCGTTGCCCAACATTTTAGTGGTGTCCCCTAGGATAGCTACGAGACTATCCCACCCCCTTCACATCATCTCTTTTTATTTCTTCTGATTTTTTTGGATGTGCTCATACTATAACGGTATCTATTCTATCAAAAAAAAAAAAAAACAGCAGATTGTACACTAAATGCAACCATCTACCACCTCTTGCAGAGTGTGCCCATGAATGTGTTAGAGGATTACCATCTCACAAGCATCACATTGCAGTACCGCCGGGAATGCCGGCAATCTCAGTTGGTGGAGTCCCTCACGAGCATGACAGCAAGCGACACGGAGGAAACAAGTTCATGCAAACCAGATTTGGGAAGCACGCATCTGCTTCGCTTGCAAGAGGATAAAGCTGAGGTAATAAGAGCAAGAGCAGAATGGCGGCGCAAGTAGCAAGCATGACAACGTTCTTCAACAGCAAATCTAAGTTTCTGTATGACAGCAACCTTTCATGATTCTCCTTTTTCTTGCCCCATGTTCGTTATTCTTTGCTCGTGAGAGCTTGAACTTGCACATTTTGGTAGTGCAATTCTCCGATATTGGTGTTATTCTGTTCCATCGGTGCATTGCACAGCACATCTGCTATTAATTTGAGCATCATATCATGAGCTTGGGAGTTAATCCTCCAAACTACATCAAGATCAACATAGAATACCTTCAAAACAGAAAAGAACAACTGGCAATAAATAATAAGCATATCATTGAAAAGTAAATCATATTCTTTAAATATGGGGATGGCTCAAAGCACTGTCCAAGGCACAGGCCATCTTCTTTACCGCTCGATTTACCTGTTTTCTAGTCTTTCCCACTCTTTATATCGGAATATCCTTTTTGTCACGCCCCGAACCTATCACCCAAGATTAACCACGTGACATGCTTACACGACGAACACAATTCTAATAATACCAAAAAAATCATAAATTTAGCCATAATAATTCATCTAATTAAATCCATCTTTATCAAATAGCAAAGTTTATTCAATTACAAAATTTGAAATTTTTTATTTGGTATCAGAAAATCAATTAGCTAACTAACGACTCCATTGCCTGAACTCCATGCCCAAACCAATCTAAAACTAGGCATCCTACGACTTTCGAAAAAATGCAACAAAAGATATAAGCTTTACACTCTAGTAACAATCCTCCATGCATGCACATTAGCATGAATATGAAAATATTCTTTAGCAAATATATATAACTAATCCAATCTGATAATTGAATAATGCCTTAACGAATCCAATGTATATATTTATAAAATACACATATAAGCCATACCAGCATATACATCAAGTTTTAACCATATAGCAACTTAGTTACTTACATATCACCATAATAAGAGTCTCGAGATGCAGGTCATGTATCACCATAGATCTGTTAAGTACGTCATATGTCACCCAATTAGAAATTCTAGTAATTTAGTGAGATTACTTTTCATTAACTAGCTATAACACAGGTCGGATCTTGAAATATAGATACATATATATTATAATGCATACATATATATACATATATAATATTATAGAACTCGGGATGTAAATAATTTGCAAATACATGCTTTAAGCTAAACATGTCCCCATCGAAAATAATTTCCACATGAATGCAAGATAAATCATGGGAATAATAGAGGCATTTAAATTAACAAGGTCCAGTAATTACTCCCAGCACGCCTACATATGACTTAAAACGAATATACTGAATAATAAGTTCTTCCTCAAAATTAACTAAAGGGAAGAACTTACTTTTGAGTTGTTAGCACTGCACCCTATTTTTGATATATCTTCATCCAAAAAAAAGGCAAAAGATACCAGCATAAGTCTAATTGCAATGAATATTTCAAGGGAATAGATAGCCAAAAGACAAATTCCATAGCAAGCTGGACCTCCAGAGATTGTTTCTTGGCCACAACCATGATGTGCAAAAGCAAGTAAGATCAACATTGGCTAAAGACTTGCCAAGATTATCTATGTGATATAGATTTCGCACCTCTCAAGAGGAGAAAGTATCTACTCCTTTTCGAGTCCAAAATCAATAATGAGCATTCAAATCAAAGATCTATAACATTGATCATAATCAATGTTAATAAAAGTGCCTAGAAATCAAGAATTGCATATTTTGATGGTCTTTAACTCATGTATTATGTGTTCAAATCAGAGTTCTATAACACTGATTGTAATCAATGTCATTCAAAGTACCTAGAAATCAAGAATTGTGTATTTTGATGGTCTTTAACTCGCGTATTGAGTGAACAGGAAAGTGAATGTTTAAAATGGCATGCACAAGATTATGTTTAAATATGATTTAAATATCAAAATCTAATGCTTTCAATATATTTCAACATGTGTAAATCACAATAGATAAGGTAAACTCTTAAGTTAGATGCTCTATTATCTATGTTAGCATAATAGCATTATGAAAAACATCTATTTTATATCCATATGATTTATAAATTATAGACCATCAAAATATGTGTTTTGTGACTTCTAAACATTTTTCATAGTATAAATCATGATAAATGGTATGGTTTCTCCAGTTGGATCCCTCATTATGATTTTGAAGTCAAAAAAAAGTAAATATTCTCTCCTCTCAAGAAGAGCATGTTTTGTTGATTTCTATACATACATATATACATACAAATATATAAAATAAAATATCCAACCTATATCAACTAACAATTAAATAATTTTTTGTGTATCTTTGTGTAAGGGAAATGCATTGGATGAGCTCACTTTTGTTAAACTTGTTCTCTTTTTTTTTTGGTACAACGGCTGCTTACACTGATCCTGCATGAGTACAGCCAACAAAGTCATAAAAAAAAGTTAGCAAAGAGAAAAAGGAACAAACACATGACCCTCCCAAAGGACCCCTCTCGAGTATTGAGCAGCAAAGAAGGCGACTAGCCATGTTCGCCTCCCGGTAGACATGAGCGGCCCGAAAGGAGCCACAATCTCTCAGCAGCCTACGTATGTCACAAAGTAGCGAAAAAAGCTCGTTTGTGGATGATTCCTCATTGGAGTGAAGAAATCGCGTTATAGCGCGATTTCGTCTATAAAGTGATACCTTAAAATGACACCTTGTGTCATTACAGCGCTTGTCCGTCCCCATTTCTGTACTGGTCTCAAATCTACTTGATCACCATGGTAGAGTCCCCTTCAAGGTAGATGCTATCCGCACCCAGAACATGCCTTGCATAAGTGATGCCCTTGTTGGGAACCAGCCCATGCCGCAGAAAATTCAAAAAAAAAATTCAGATGGCAGCGGAAGAGGCATGCGCGGGATCGACGTTCATCGCATGAACGTGTTTCAAGAACCGTTCGTAGATAGATAAGGATTAAAACCTTTTAAAAACTTTAGGAAGATCAGATCTTCACCTTGTGCGGGTAGATGATCACCGCAAACTGATGATCGTGGTTTTTGGATGAAGGTTCGCTTGAAGCCGTTCAAGTGCCCGGCCTCTACGGGTATCCACACGAAGCAGAGGACCAATCCAAGCTCTCTATCTCCCCGGGGTGCTAGCTCCCTTGCAGAGATTACTTTGATGGCTGATCACCTCCCTTTACTTCAACTCTTGAATGATAGAGGGAGGAGGAAGAAGATGAAGGGATCAAGGGAGAAGATCCAAAAGGCTAGATGCAGCCTTTCCTTTTCCTTGTGTTGAATCCCAAACGAAGGAGGAAGAAGAAGACTATCAAGGCCCTTTTCCTTCTTGCTTGCGGCTGATCCAAGAGGAGAGAAGGGTGGCCACGAATTGGAGAGGAGGAGGGCTTCTAATGATCCCTAGGTCAGCCGCCCACCTCCCTTTTTAAAGTCATGAAGGGCTCCTACAAGTTAGGAGCCCTTGACTTATTTCCAAGAGGGGGCGCCGGCCCTCTCTCTTCATGCCGCACCAATCAAGAGGAGAGGGGCTCATGCCCCTCTTACTTGGTTAACCTAATCCTCCTCCAAGGAGGATTAGGTGTCCTTCTCATGGTTTAGTCCTAATCTAATTAGGATTAACCAAATCATGAATCAATCGGGTTCAATCTATGCTAGTCCTAATCCAATTAGAACTTGAATGAACCATGACTCTATTGAACTCTTCAATCCTAACCCAATTAGGAGTCATGTTGATTCATTAGATTAATAATTAATTATGACTTAAGAAATCCTAATCCAATTAGGACTTGTTTAATTCTGGTCCTAATCCAATTAGGACTCTAATTTGAATTCGAAGTCCTAATCCGATTAGGACTCTAGGAATCCTATTCTAAGTAGGAATCCAATTTTAATTCAAATCTCCTAATCTAATTAGGATTGTAGGAATCCTACTCCAAGTAGGAATCCCAGTCCTACTCCAATTAGGATTTCCAATCCTAATCCAATTAGGACTCTAGGAATCCTACTCGAAGTAGGATTCATGTTTTAAGTCTAATTAATCAATTCCCATTCCTTCTTCAACTTATTATCAATCGAATTGATTACTCGTGATTCATAATCACTTTCCAACCATCGGATCGGTCAATACTTCTATTGTGTGTGACCCCATAGGTTCTACTCTGACTGGTAGTGAGATATATTGTGATCTCTATCACAATATCATTGAAAACTCCTTTCAATGGGTCGGAACGATTCCAACTCTACTCATTAGGGTTTATCGATCATCAAGATAATCCCTATGAGTCCCACCATCCACCAGTGACACCTAGCAGCATGTAGTGGCTACCCAGCAGAATAGAATGATGAACCTCTAGGTGCAGTTATTATGTGATACAGTCCTACTATCGTGGATCCCTACAGGACGGAGGTCATGGACAACTCGTCAAACCCCATCGTCTGTCATATGTGAAGATTTATTCGACTTAAGTTCGAGGATGGAAAACTCTTTCTCCACTGTGCATACTGCCCCGACCGAGGTCTTACGAACTCAGTCTTATAAATCACATAGGATCTCTCCTTATCTATCAAGGTCGATAGATTCCTTATAGGTGCATACCCTACTCCTACAGTGAACCTACTGCAGCCAATCTACACTGCATGGACCCATATGGCTAGAGACCATGTATTTGTGCAGTCAAACTACAATAACCTCACTGTGAGTAGCCGAAGCATCGCAGGTCAAAGGACCAGTCACACTACTGCAACATCAAGCAAGTCACTGACGAGTGGATAGACATCCAAGTGACTTCTTGTGTTGGTCACGCTCAGTACCCTTGTTCTCTAACAAGCACTTGCACAATTGCTCCAGTGTCCCTTCACTGTGGACTCAATACTCGTCCATCAAAGAAAGCAATATGTGCACTAATCTCAGCGGATCAATCATCGTCCTCGTGATGATCCATCGATCAGGAGCAATTCAGGAATTAATCACCAATGACACATGCCTCAAATTCTCAACTCTTGAGAATATGCGTCATCATCTTATTAATTCCTTAGACGATTCATGGACACATAAGAACATGAATGAAAAAGATGCCTTTTATTTATTTAATAATAAATAGTTAAGTACAAAATTATGTCCTAGAATAAAATAATGCGTCAGCCAAATTGGCTTCTAGGGCATACTTCTAACAGCCCTTTCATGCAACTCTCAGCTTTGCCTCAATGACAGTCACATCGAAGGTGCGTCGTCCTCCAGCTGTGACAAGTCTG
Source organism: Phoenix dactylifera (assembly GCF_009389715.1). Lineage (NCBI taxonomy): Eukaryota > Viridiplantae > Streptophyta > Magnoliopsida > Arecales > Arecaceae > Phoenix > Phoenix dactylifera. The sequence continues at coordinate 6,693,087 of NC_052400.1, forward strand.
GAGTCATGTCTCTGATCACAAAACCCACACCTCTCCTACCTCCACCATCGGACACTCTATTATCGAAATTCACCTTTAAATAGCCAGAGGATGGGGGTTCCCAAGAGACAAGGGCAAATTTGCATATTGTAAAAATAGAGTGGGAGCTCCAAATGTCCCTAACCATCCCAAACGAAGTCGCCGTAGTAGCCTTAGTGATCTCAGCAGCATGAAGGAGTGCTCTATCCACCACAGTCCTCGAATGCACCCTTCTATTTTCAAATATGCGGGCATTTCTGTCAAGTCAAATCTGATAGAACAAATAGGCACAAGTGATACCCCACTCTGTAGTGCTGGGTCTCCACAAGAAAATCCTCTGCCAATGCCATAGAATGCGAGAAGCTTGAAGAGATCAGAGCCCTCCTCTGCCAATACCATAGAATGTGACGCCCAAGGTGAAAGTCAGTCACTGCAGCATAAGTCCCGTGCTTGGCCCTCATCAGAGTGCAACAAAGGCTGTTAGGTTCCAGGATATACCTAGCCATATGTCTAGCTACAAGAATCTCACGCCTTGTCATCATAGAGTGAACACCCAACTTGCCATTACTAACCAGCTAACATACCACATCCCATGCCATCAGGTGAATGCCACCTCTGCCCTCTCGCCTGCCCCAAATGAAGCTTCTGAACATCTACTCTAGGATCCTCAGGAGCTCCAATGGCATGATGGTGTTGGACAAAAATATACTAATATCGAGCTGAGTACCGACTACATTAGAGTAACTCTACCCATCATAAATAGAGCACTCGACTGCTAGCCCTCAAGCATGTGCTTGATGCTCTGCTCGATAGTGGAACAACCCCTGCTACAGAGGCAGCGACCAGTAATAGAAAACCTACTCACCCACTCTCAAGATCTCCTTGATGGAGGCTTTTAGACGTGGCTTGATCCTTGGGCTGAAACAGATGACTGACTTGGCTAGGTTGACTCGTTGCCCAAAGACTACACAGTACTCCTCTAAGATCCTCCAAATTACCTATTATTGATTGCCTCGGCGCTCGAGCCAAAAGCATGCAGTCATCGGCAAATAGAAGATACGAGATCGGAATAAAAGCCGATAGAGGCTGGCAGGCCTTGATAACCTTGTTGGGAATTGTATCCTAAACGTCAATCGTCAGCATGTTGATTAAATTTTGTAAATAATATGCTGTTACTAGGACGAGAGCATTATCGAGATTAGGTCGTTGTGTGACATATACGTTGGTTGTCCTCTTAACCAAGGAGTGTGGAGACACTGGTATGTCACACAGGTGAAGTGTAGGAGTATATTTCACTGAACGTGACCAATTCCGGAACGCTCGACTGTTAAGAGATGTTCCGAGTGGATATGGGTATAAGTTTGGCCCTCTAACCTGAGACCGCAACCTGTGACTAGCAAGCAACTCACTGTACTTTGGTACCGGACTACCTAAATTTCTAATTTAGTGATGGAAGATCACTGGGTATAGTCAAGTACTTGCGTAGTCAGTTGTGAGTCAAGATGGAATTGACCCCTCCTGAAAATAGGAGATAATGCCTTGTGTTCAATTTAGCAAAACCTTGGCCAGGGTAATCCTTGTGAGGAGTCACAGGATGTCTAAAGTTGAATCACATCATGGATGCACTTATTACAGAGTTGACAGAACTCTGAAGTCATCCTAACATTTAGGAGTCATAGGGATAAATTATACGGTAACCATAGTCCAAGGGTTCTTGAATGTTGCTTTGCAATTATTCGGCCTATCCGGACGTCGGGTACCATTGCTAAATGGTCATTTTGATTAGTACAAGAAGTTGTTCTTGTGCTACCGGCTTAGGTTCGAACCTATGGGGTTACACGCATAGAAGTTTCTAGGTTGATCAAATGGCTGATTGATGATTAAGAATCATTCAGAGGTAATTTGGTCAATTCGATTGACAAATTATCCTAAGCAAAAGTTGCATTAAAATAATTATTAAATTATTGAAGGGTTAATTAGTAATTGGATTACTAATAAATTCAATTTGATTGAATTATTGGACTTTAATTAAGCTAAATCAAAATTAGATTCAATTTGGGCTAAATTAGGGTTTGACCTAATTCAATCGGATTCGACCCGAGCCGATTGGGCATAACCTAATTGATCGAACTTGACCCAATTGGATTGAGATTGACTCAAGTTAATTAAGAGTCCTTATTTGATAAGGATTAAGAGTCCAAATAATCAGAATTTATTATTGAGAAGAATTTCTAAAATTTAGGATCCTAGCTTTCTTTCTTGGAGAAGAAAGACACCTCATCCTTATCCCTAAAAGCAGTGGTGCCTATCCTCTTTATTTTTGGCCAATTTTTGGTGTGAGGAAATAGGAGGCGTGGGGATATTTTTTAGAAAAATATGGCGACTCAAATCTTCCTAAAAATATAGGAATCAAATCCCTAATTTGTAGGGACTGCATGACGCATCAAGCAGGGTGGCGTGCAGCTGAAGTTTGGGGCGCAATAACCCCTTAATTTTTAGGGATTCTTGGTGCAAGATTAAAAGAGAATTTGTTCATCTCTTAGCTGCCGATTCATCAAAATTTTTTGGAAATTTTATCAGCCAAAGTCGTTGGCCAAAAGAGGTGTGAGACGTGGGGGGTCTTTTGGCTATAAAAGGATCCCCACACTTAGGGTTTGTTGAGATGGTCTTTAGAAAGGGTTCTAAATTTTGAAAAAATTTTAAGAGCCAGCCACCTTCTCTCCTCCTTCTTCTCCTTCATATCCATCCTTCATCCTCTCGAAGAAGAATTAAAAGTTGAGTACTTCGAGGAAGAAAAGTTCAGCCACTGCAGCACCTCTGCACGA